>NW_024609292.1:87500-133533 GCF_018296145.1 Oncorhynchus tshawytscha
CGTGCTTCTACACCTGCATTGCTTGCTGTTTGGGGTTTTAGGCTGGGTTTCTGTACAGCACTTTGAGATATCAGCTGATGTACGAAGGGCTATATAAATACATTTGATTTGATTTGATTTGAGCAGTAGTAGTAGTAGTAGTAGTAGTAGTAGAGGCAGTAATAGTACCAGTAGTACCAGTAGTCGTGGCAGCAGTAGTAGGAGTAGCAGTCAAAGTAGTAGTAGCGGTAGCAGTATTAGTAGCAGTACTACGTAAAACACTGCCACATTTTTCAGTTCTTACCCTGGATCAGTGGTACAATCTCCTTTTCTGAATTTGATTGGCTGCTCCATAGATGAGTCACTCTTCATGGACACACAGCTGGGTACAGGTGAGTCTGGTCTCTTCTGCTGGACCCTGGCAAACATACAGTGATTATTTTTCTCAGTTTAAAACTAAGAGGAATCCACCTAGTAGTGGTAGTAGTATTAGTAGTAGTAGTAGTAGTAGTAGTAGTAGCAGTAGCAGTAAAAGTAGTAGTAGTAGTAGTAGTCGGAGTGGTGGTAGTGGTAGTAATAGTAGTGGTATTAGTGGTAGTGGTAGTAGTAGTTGTAGTGGTAGAACAAGTGGTAGTAGTAGTGGTAGTGGTAATAGTAGTAGCAGTAGTATTAGTAATAGTAGTAGCAGCATTAGCAGTAGTCATAGTAGTAGCAGCATTAGTAGTAGTAGTAGCAGCAGCAGTAGTAGCAGTAGTAGCAGCAGTAGCAGTAGTAGCAGCAGTAGTAGTGGCAGTAGTACCAGTAGTATTGGTAGCAGTAGTACCAGTAGCAATAGTACCAGTAGCAATAGTACTAGTAGCAGCAGTACCAGTAGTAGGAGTAGCTGACATGATGACTCCTTGCTGTCCCCAGTCCACCTGGCCGTGCTGCTGCTCCAGTTTCAACTATTCTGCCTTATTATTATTTGACCATGCTGGTCATTTATGAACATTTGAACATCTTGGCCATGTTCTGTTATAATCTCCACCCGGCACAGCCAGAAGAGGACTGGCCACCCCACATATGCTCTCTCTAATTCTCTCTTTCTTTCTCTCTCTTCGGAGGACCTGAGCCCTAGGACCATGCCCCAGGACTACCTGACATGATGACTCCTTGCTGTCCACAGTCCACCTGACCGTGCTGCTGCTCCAGTTTCAACTGTTCTGCCTTATTATTATTCGACCATGCTGGTCATTTATGAACATTTGAACATCTTGGCCATGTTCTGTTATAATCTCCACCCGGCACAGCCAGAAGAGGACTGGCCACCCCACATAGCCTGGATCCTCTCATGGTTTCTTCCTAGATTTTGGCCTTTCTAGGGAGTTTTTCCTAGCCACCGTGCTTCTACACCTGCATTGCTTGCTGTTTGGGGTTTTAGGCTGGGTTTCTGTACAGCACTTTGAGATATCAGCTGATGTACGAAGGGCTATATAAATACATTTGATTTGATTTGATTTGAGCAGTAGTAGTAGTAGTAGCAGTAGTAGTAGAGGCAGTAATAGTACCAGTAGTACCAGTAGTCGTGGCAGCAGTAGTAGGAGTAGCAGTCAAAGTAGTAGTAGCGGTAGCAGTATTAGTAGCAGTACTACGTAAAACACTGCCACATTTTTCAGTTCTTACCCTGGATCAGTGGTACAATCTCCTTTTCTGAATTTGATTGGCTGCTCCATAGATGAGTCACTCTTCATGGACACACAGCTGGGTACAGGTGAGTCTGGTCTCTTCTGCTGGACCCTGGCAAACATACAGTGATTATTTTTCTCAGTTTAAAACTAAGAGGAATCCACCTAGTAGTGGTAGTAGTATTAGTAGTAGTAGTAGTAGTAGTAGTAGTAGCAGTAGCAGTAAAAGTAGTAGTAGTAGTAGTAGTCGGAGTGGTGGTAGTGGTAGTAATAGTAGTGGTATTAGTGGTAGTGGTAGTAGTAGTTGTAGTGGTAGAACAAGTGGTAGTAGTAGTGGTAGTGGTAATAGTAGTAGCAGTAGTATTAGTAATAGTAGTAGCAGCATTAGCAGTAGTCATAGTAGTAGCAGCATTAGTAGTAGTAGTAGCAGCAGTAGCAATGATAGTAGCAGCAGTAGTAGTAGCAATAGTAGTAGCAGTGGTAGTAGTAGTAGTAAATAGTATTAGTTGAAGTAATATTGCTGGAAATTAATTGCCAGACAATGTGTTAGGTTTGGCTTCTTAAGCCAATTGTGGCTAACCAGAGGTGGGATCATGTCAATGTAGAGTTGATGAGATAGTAGCGCTGTCTGATACTTGTGAGATTTGTTAAATGACAGTTTGCGGTGGAACATGTGAAAACGGCAAGTACTTTCAGAATTGTTTAGTGAGATACTGGTAGCTCATGATCGACCTGTTGGAGACCCCTGTGGTACAGGTAGAAATAGAAGTATCAGTAGTAGTAGTAGTATCAGTAGTAGTATCAGTAGGGCCAGCAGCGGTAGTATTGGCAGTAGTAGTGGTAGCAGTAGTGATGGTGGTAGTAGTAGTGGTAATAGTATCAGTAGTAGTATCATTAGTAGTAGTAGTATCAGTAGTAGTAGTAATAGTAGTGGTAACAGTAGTGATTGTAGTAGTAATAGTAGTACTAGTAGTGGTATCAGTAGTGATTGTAGCAGTAGTAGTAGTAGTAGTAATAGTAGTGGTAGCAGTAGTGATTGTATTAGTAATAGTAGTGGTGGCAATAGTGATTGTAGTAGTAGTAGTGGTAGCAGTAGTGATTGTAGTAGTAGTGGTAGCAGTAGTGATTGTAGTAGTAATAGTAGTAATAGTAGTGGTAACGGTAGTGATTGTAGTAGAAGCAGTAGTGGTAGCAGTAGTGATTGTAGTAGAAATAGTAGTAATAGTAGTGGTAGCAGTAGTGATTGTAGTAGAAGTAGTAGTGGTAGCAGTAGTGATTGTAGTAGTAATAGTAGTGGTAGCAGTAGTGATTGTAGTAGTAGTAGTAGTAGTAGTAGTAATAGTAGTGGTAGCAGTAGTGATGGTAGTAGTAGTAGTAGTGGTAGCAGTAGTGATTGTAGTAGTAGTAGTAATAGTAGTGGTAGCAGTAGTGATTGTAGTAGTAATAGTAGTAGTTGTAGTAGTAATAGTAGTAGTAGTAGTAGTAGACGCATAGTATATAAAGGAGTGAGAAGTTAATGGTACTCTGTAGAAAGAGAGAGTGGCTATGAAATGTACTGGGTGGACAGGAGGGAGTCACGGGAGTGTGATAGGTGATATGAGAGGACATCTGTGGATTAGGGGAAGGGGGGGTTGAGGTCAGGCGGTCAGGTCAGATCCCCTGAAGGGAGTAATAAGGGTTTAGTATCCGGTTACCCTGTTCCTGTGGAACCTTAAGATATAAGGGTTGGAGAGAAGGAGTAGTGCCTAAAGTGGAGTATATATACTTGTTATGGTGGGAACATGTCTTTGTCTGAAAACAGCTGTGTCGACCCTTTGGGAAGAATTAAACTTGGTTAAGCTTCTCTAGCGTCCATGAGTTATTTACTCAGAAAAATGAGAACCTAACAGAAGCAAGTCAGTTAAGAAAAAGTATAATTTTTTTTAAATTAAAAAACATTTCTTATTTACAATGATGGCCTACGCTGGCCAAACCCGGACGACACTGGGCCAATTGTGCCCCTCCCTATGGGAACCTCCCAATCACGGCCGGTGGTGATACAGCCTGGTAGTGTTGTCGACTGCTGAGATACAGGCAGTAATAGTATCATCAGTAGTAGTAGTAGCAATCAAAGTCATTTATAAAGCCCTTTTTAAAATCAGCAGATATTGAGAAACGTGCCATGCAATAATATGGTGTTTGCAATAGGTGAGTTGAAAGGTTGATTATGATCATTCAGAAAGTTTACTGATGTTTGTAGTCATACAGTATTAAGCATTTAGTCTCATTTACTCTGAGCTCATTTGGGGAACTTAATTATTAAATATATATTTGTTTGTCATTTTAAAGATTATCATCTTACCTCTTAGCTTTGGTGTCATGTTCCCCAGAGAGACTCCTTTCAGAGGCAGGGCCCCCCTCCTCTTTCTCCCCAGAGTGTCTCATTTTAGAGGCAGGGCCCCCCTCCTCTCTCTCCCCAGAGAGACTCCTTTTAGAGGCAGGGCCCCCCTCCTCTTTCTCCCCAGAGAGACTCCTTTTAGAGGCAGGGCCCCCCTCCTCTCTCTCCCCAGAGAGACTCCTTTTAGAGGCATGGCCCCCTCCTCTTTCTCCCCAGAGTGACTCATTTTAGAGGCAGGGCCCCCTCCTCTTTCTCCCCAGAGAGACTCCTTTTAGAGGCAGGCCCCCTCCACTTTCTCCCCAGAGTGTCTCCTTTTAGAGGCAGGGCCCCCTCCTCTTTCTCCCCAGAGAGACTCCTTTTAGAGGCAGGGCCCCCTCCTCTTTCTCCCCAGAGTGTCTCATTTTAGAGGCAGGGCCCCCTCCTCTTTCTCCCCAGAGTGTCTCCTTTTAGAGGCAGGGCCCCCCTCCTCTTTCTCCCCAGAGAGACTCCTTTTAGAGGCAGGGCCCCCCTCCTCTTTCTCCCCAGAGAGACTCATTTTTGAGCACTGAGCCCTAAACAGAGATCATACATGTTAGGTTGTGGTTAACACAGTGACAAGGTAGTCTTGAATATCAATTGTTCTCTATTATTCATAACATCTATTAGAAATGAAACATTTACCAACAGATACTGTATAATATTTGACTAAAACAATCCTTTCAAACCAATACAATCACATTTTCTTTAGAATTCAACGCTGGGCCAATTGTGTAGCGTGCTATTGGACTCCCAATCTCAGCCGGATGTGATGCAGCCTGGATTCAAACCAGAGACTGCATTAATGCCTCTTGGACTATGATGCAGTGCCTTATATGGAACCCAAACCGGCTGCGCGCGTGCGCCATCGTGCGCCATCTTGCATACATTTATTTTTTCCCCCTACACCAAACGCGATCACGACACGCAGGTTAAAATATCAAAACAAACTCTGAACCAATTACATTAATTTGGGGACAGGTCGAAAAGCATTAAACAGCTATGGCAAGTTAGCTTGCACATGCTAGCTAATTTGTCCTATTTAGCTAGCTTGCTGTTGCTAGCTAATTTGTCCTGGGATATAAACATTGAGTTGTTATTTTACCTGAAATGCACAAGGTCCTCTACTCCGATAATTAATCCACACATAAAACAGTCAACCGAATCGTTTGAATTTATATGGTGATTGGCATCTACACTTTCATAGTATTACCACGACAACCGGCAAAACAGTTAGTCTTTCAATCACCCAGGCATGTGGGTACCTGCTTCTATAAACAAATGAAGAGATGGGAGAGGCAGGACTTGCGATCTGCGTCAGAAATAGAAAGGACTTCTATTTTAGCCCTTGGCAACGCAGACGCTCGTTGGCGCGCGCGAGCAGTGTGGGTGCAATAATTGATTAACATTAACAATAATTTATTACATTTCTAATCATGCGACGTGTAAGGTCTGGTCAGCATGTCTGCGTCACTCGGGAGCCCATTCAAAGTGGAGGCCATGAAAATAGGGCTGCTATTCGGCAAAACATTTCAGGGGGTTACCAATTGGTTCCGCCTAAAACTGGGCTGTGGTAGGTTAAGGAGAAACGTGTCTTGGGCGCTGTCTACCCCAGCAACCTGGTCACCACACAGTCGAGTCGTGGCTCCGCATTGTAGTCACCTATACACGGCACCCTATATAGAGCTAACGACGACTCACATTTATAATAGTAGTCTTGGGTGATGTCTACCACAGCAACCTGGTCGCCACACAGCCGGGGTCGTTCCACGAAACAAGTCCTTTTTGATGTAGCGATTTCTTTGTCCCAATTCGATCAAAAATAAGGATTCTGATTTTGACACACAAAACCATTCACACCATGTACGATGCGGTCCTCTCCCCCCTTTTACGAAATACTTGCATAATGTCACAAAAATTGAGACAAGTAGCAGTGAACAGGGCTGCCAACTTTTGAAGAAAGCTTGGCGTGAGATTTGCTATGTGAATTTCATTGCCCACTGGCACAGCCCCTAGAAGGGTCAATGTAATAGTCCGGTGGCCATTTGATTAATTGTTCTGCAGTCTTATGGCTTGGGGGTAAAAGCTGTTAAGGAGCCTTTTGGTCCTAGACTTGGCGCTCCGGTACCGCTTGCCGTGAGGTAGCAGAGAAAACAGTCTATAACTTGGGTGACTGGAGTCTCTGACAATTTTATGGGCTTTCCTCTGACACCGCCTATTATATAGGTCCTGGATTGCAGGACGCTTGGCCCCAGCGATGTACTGGGCCGTACGACCTACCCTCTATAGCGCCTTACTGTCAGAAGCCGAGCAGTTGCCATACCAGGCGGTGATGCAACCAGTAGAGCAAATGCTCTCGATGGTGCAGCTGTATAACTTTTTGAGGATCTGGAGACACATGACAAATCTTTTCAGTCTCCTGAGGGGAAAAAGGTTTTATCGAAACCTCTTCACAACTGTCTTGGTGTGCTTGGACCATGATCGATCGTTGATGATGTGGACACCAAGGAACTTGAGACTCTCGACCCGCTCCACTACAGCCCCGTTGATGTTAATGGGGCCTGTTCTTCCATGGGCACAGGGACTGTGGTGGTCTGCTTGAAACCTGTAGGTATTACAGACTCAGTCTGGGAGAGGTTAAAAATGTCAGCGAAGACACTTGCCAGTTGGTCCGTGCATGCTTTGAGTACACGTCTTGGTAATCCATCTGGCACGCGGCTTTGTGAATGTTGACCTGTTTAAAGTTCTTGCTCACATCGGCTCCCGAGAGCATTATCAAACAGTCATCCAGAACAGCTGGCGCTCTCCTGCACGCTTCAGTGTTGCTTTCCTCAATGTGAGCATAAAAGGCATTTAGCTTATCTGGTAGGCTTGCGTCACTGGGCAGCTCGTGTCTGGGTTTCACTTTGTAGTCCGTAATAGTTTTCAAGCCTTGCCACATCTGACGAGTGTCCGAGCCGGTGTAGTAGGATTCAATCTTAATCCTGTATTGACGCTTTGCTTGTTTGATGGTCGTCTGAGAGCATAGCAGGATTTCTTATAGGCGACCGGATTAGTGTCCCGCTCCTTGAAAGCGGCAGCTCTAGCCTTTAACTCGATGCAGATGTTGCCCGTAATCCATGGCTTCTGGTTGGGATATGTACTTACGGTCACTGTGGGGACGACATCGCTGATACACTTATTGATGAAGCCGATGACTGAGGTGGTCTAGAGTTTTTATTCCTCTGGTTGCACATGTGACATGCTGGTAAAAATGTTATAAAACTGATTTAAGTTTGCCTGCATGAAAGTCCCCGGCCACCATAGACAATAGACACCTTTGAATAATATAAATGAGAACTCTCTTGGTAGATAGTGTGGTCTACAGCTTATCATAAGGTACTCTACCTCAGGCGAGCAATACCTCGAGACTTCTTTAATATTAGACATCACATATCAGCTGTTATTGACAAAGAGACACACAACCCCCACCCCTCGTCTTACCAGATGTAGCTTCTCTGTTCTGCCGGTGCATTGAAAATCCCTCCAGCTCTATATTATCATACCACTACACCAAGGTTCTACACATGCCAGAGTGTGTTACCACTACACCAAGGTTCTACACATGCCAGAGAGTCTTAGCAAAGGTTTTGCACAGGAAATTGTGATATTAATGGTTGGTGGCAGTGGGTAACCAAATTATAGACTGCAGTCTGCTTGTCCATAGACTGCTTTCAAGGTAAAGACACAAACATTTTATATTTGTAATTAGGGCTGGAAGAAAATCCCACCCCTGATCTGTTTCTAGTGCTGGGTGTTTGAAAATGTTATTGTTATAACAATACATTTCAAGAAATCACCCAATCTTCAAGAAAATCGAATGAATTTAAAACTATGCGAGTGTATTATCTGTTCAGCCAATTGCAACTCAATAAAACGTGAAACTGGTTCAGGCGGCTCACTTCACGTGCGCCTGCTGCTGAGGAGAAAGAGCGGGAGTGAACGGAGCCTTCGCCTATGTGAGTGCGAAGATAGAGGACTTTTTCATTGAAATAAAACTAAAGATAGAGGAGAAGACCTGTCTGTACCCTGCACAGATACTTTATGTTCAGTTTCAACTGTCGTCACGTGGTCACTCCTTTATATAACAACAGTAACCAGAGGGTGGAGCTAACAGTCAGTCGCATGCAGTAACTCGTGACATTGTTTCGAATCTTGCTTCAGCTTATTTTATTATTATTATTATTATTATTATTATTATTATATTTGTCCTTTTTCAATACAAAGCTAAGTCTATAATTTACTTGAGACCAGATGCAGTTGTGTTTTTTCATCTAAAAATGTGAATAACTAAGCATATAATTGTAAACAGGCCTACAAACCCAACATGTTTTAATTTGAGAATGTTCATTTATATGCCTCAAATATTAAACTGTCTTAAAATATTTTATGATTAGTTGAATCAGGTGTGCAAGTGATGGACAATAACCAAAATATTAAGAAACGCTGAGATAAACATAAAACCCTGTAATTTAACAGCTTCACCAGACTATTTTGACACGTAGGATTTACTGATTAGTTGAAAACTGCTGTTTGTCAGCAATTTAGCACAAGTAGCAGTTGTACTAACTAGTAATATTTCATTCCAGGTATTCATTCTCTTACTCTGTCCATTAGAATAGATTGTTCAGAAATACTTACTTTATGTTTTACTCTCCGAATAGTGGTTTCTGGTGTCGTCTCAAAATGGATTCTGTACAAAACAACAAATGTACTTTCGGTTTCATCTCCGCCGTCTCCACACCCTCATACATGTGTTTAATTGGTCCACTAGATGGCAGTAAACACCTGCTGTAGACTAGACTGTTTCAACAGTGGCCATGTTTACATGCGCACAGTATTATGATAGTAGCTCATATTTTGCACAGGACCAATCTTTCCACTGTTTTGGATTTAATGCGTCCCTAAACAAAACAGACAACTTTACCTGTGTTAACTAGATTACTAATGCATTCATTCTATCAATGTAAAACATTATTCTGCTGAGCATTACTTTATTTAGTCTTCTGGGGCAACAAGTTATGACAGAAGAGAATCTGCATGTATCTAACTATAGTTGACAAACAAATGGGCTACCAAATGTGGGAAATTATAATATGGCCTACCAGATGTCAGAAATTATAATATGGCCTACCAGATGCCAGAAATTATAATATGGCCTACCAGATGTCAGAAATTATAATATGGCCTACCAGATGTCAGAAATTATAATATGGCCTACCAGATGTCAGAAATTATAATATGGCCTACCAGATGTCAGAAATCCTAAGCAGAAACATCTAAATTAGGGGTAAATGTAGTCTAAGCCAGTAGGCTATAAGGTCCAGAATAGTGTATCAGCAAAATACATTATAATGGAATTCTGGTGGATCAAACTGCACAGGTAGCATACTTTATGAAGTGATTGGTTTGACAATCAGATGAAAACATCATCACACAACACCGATGAGAAGTGAAACTGAGCCTGTGTGAAAAACAACAGTAAACAGGATGAGGTGTTGACATGCCACAATATCCCGTCTAAGATCAGCTTATCCCAGGCATCTTATCCAGGTTTCTCGTAACCAGGATTCAAGCTTTTTCGGGTTATTGTATACAGAATATGATCAATCAATCAAATCAATCAAATGTATTTATAAAGCCCTTCTTACATCAGCTGATGTCACAAAGTGCTGTACAGACACCCAGCCTAAAACCCCAAACAGCAAGAAATGCAGATGTAGAAGCACGGTGGCTAGGAAAAATCAAATCAAATCAAATTTATTTATATAGCCCTTCGTACATCAGCTGATATCTCAAAGTGCTGTACAGAAACCCAGCCTAAAACCCCAAACAGCAAGCAATGCAGGTGTAGAAGCACGGTGGCTAGGAAAAACTCCCTAGAAAGGCCAAAACCTAGGAAGAAACCTAGAGAGGAACCAGGCTATGTGGGGTGGCCAGTCCTCTTCTGGCTGTGCCGGGTGGAGATTATAACAGAACATGGCCAAGATGTTCAAATGTTCATAAATGACCAGCATGGTCGTATAATAATAAGGCAGAACAGTTGAAACTGGAGCAGCAGCACAGTCAGATGGACTGGGGACAGCAAGGAGTCATCATGCCAGGTACTCCTGAGGCATGGTCCTAGGGCTCAGGTTCTCCGAGAGGAAGAAAGAGAGAGAGAAAGAGAGAGACAGAAAAAGAGAAAAAGAGAGAAAGAGAATTAGAGAGAGCATACTTCAATTCACAGGACACCGGATAAGACAGGAGAAATACTCCAGATATAACAGACTGACCCTAGCCCCCCGACACATAAACTACTGCAGCATAATTACTGGAGGCTAAGACAGGAGGGGTCGGGAAACACTATGGCCCCGCCCGACGATACCCCCGGACAGGGCCAAACAGGCAGGATATAACCCTACCCACTTTGCCAAGCACAGCCCCCACACCACTAGAGGGATATCTTCAACCACCAACTTACCATCCTGAGACAAGGCCGAGTATAGCCCACAAAGATCTCCGCCACGGCACAACACAAGGGGGTGCACCAACCCGGACAGGAAGATCACGTCAGTGACTCAACCCACTCAAGTGACGCACCCCTCCCAGGGACGGCATGGAAGAGCACCAGTAAGCCAATGACTCAGCCCCTGTAATAGGGTTTGAGGCAGAGAATCCCAGTAGAGAGAATCTCATATGATGTTTATATGCATCAACTCAAAACCAGAATACTTGAGTATCGTGAATAATAACAGGATATTGGTGTGCATGTGAACGTGGTCAGTATGTTTTTGGTTTCTTGGTCCTGGTGACTCATGGGATCTTATTCATTAAGGCAGTGTCTCAGAGTAGGAGTGCTGATTTAGGATCAGGTCACCCTCTCCATGTAATCGGATTCATTATGATCTAAAAGGCTAAACTGATCCTAGATCAGCTCTCCCACTCTTTATAAATACTGTCACAAGTGACTCCTCCAGGTGAGGAATAGTTGTGCCTTACCGTTTTGACCGGAGTTCACAGAGAGGGAATTGGTAAATATGCGGGCAGAATGAGAGAAGAGAAAGAGCAATATAGGAATGAAGGAAAGTCAAGACACCACAGGCTCCTCCCTGAACAGACCGTGACTCTGCGGGCGACTTGAGTGATGGTCAATGCTGCTTAAGATGAGGGAGGACCATTTTACATTTTTTGTGGAGCATGGCCTTATTTCTATTCCAGCATACTCGATGACTGTCATTTATATTCCATTCACCTAGTTCAATGTAACAGCGATAGGTTTAGGCTACGGGAGAGTTAGAATCACTCTGTTGTCGGGAGTGGGACCAGCTGATTCCCATAATGGAAGTCAAAGGACTTGTGTGGATTTTCTGGATCTCATCAAACATGGGGTTCTGGAGACGTTTTTCAGAATGGCCAGGATCAACTGGAAGCGACGTGCCACACCCGACAAATGGGAAGCCCTCTGAAATATAAGTGTTTTGGAAATTAGGAAATATTTTATTTTTACTCTTGTCATGACTTTGGGTACAGCAAGCCTCATCCCCCTCTCTCTATCTCCCACACTCAGGTCGTAAATTCCTCCAGGAATGTATCTCCTCATGGCCACAGTATAGAGACAGAGTGAGTTTTCATAGAGAGAACAAAGGAATTTCTTCCACCTCACAGAACTTGAGGTCGAACAACATTTATGTTCTGGAGAAAGTATAAAAGATCGGTGAAGAATCCAGCTACGAACTGTGTCCGTTTGGTACAATTTTGTGAAACTCATGGGAGGCAATACGGCACATTACCATAACGCTGTTTATACAATAGCCTCAGATATGAGGCTTACATCTAATTGTTGTACAGGATGAATGAGGAAAGATTAAACTATTTGTGAAATTATGGGATGCTATGTAATTATGTAATGTGAGAGAATTGTATTTCTGTGTAAAGTTTCAGGATTTAAGTCACTGGCACACCCCCATGAACACAGGCATGATCTGGCGTCATGAGACAACCCTTTCTGCTCTTCCGAATAAAACCCCCACCTTGAGAATTTCTCAACAGACCATCTTTCTCTCAATTACGAGAGGACAAAGGTTGCAGACCAACTTACCTCGATAACGAGTGGACCAAGGTTTGAGACGATGAGTCTTTTAACCATCCCACGTGGTTAAACTCTTAGACTATCGATACCGACAGAATAAGAACAGGTCTTTGATATTAATTACTAGTCTGAAGTTAGGAATTCGGTTTCATTGAACGCGAAGACCGACAACCGCCGAAACATCTATTCTATAACGACATGACTGACTGTCACTCTGAACTATCCATTCTAACCACCACAGAGAGGGAGAGAAAGGGAGGACAGACTCTCCAACAGAAACAAACTTTTCAGCAGAGATCCCAACGATACACTGAGCGTAAATATATTGATTGATTGCAATTATTGCTCCCGAATGAGTGAGCGTTCATGTGCAAAGGATTCGCATTTCAATTGTTATAATTATCAACTGTGTGTTGTCTTATCTCTGTCGACCCCCACTTCCCTTTTGTACACCAAGCCGCGATGCCGGTTTATCCCACGAGGGAAACTCTGTTATAATTTTTTTGTAACTCTCAACTGTTTGTTTATGCATTTCTGCAAATTACTTAGTTAGTAAATAAATGATTTAAGACAATATTCAATATCAAATATCTGAAAGTTATATTAGGAAAGTTATAACTTTATAATCTGAATATTTTCCTTGGTGCCCTGACTTCCTAGTTAATTACACTTACATGATTAATCAGTTTAATCGCGTAATAATAATTACAGAGAGTTATTTGATAAATAAGTCTTCAGGTTAATGATGCCAAAGACACGACACTCTCTAAGATGCTATTGAACAGCTAGCTACCTAATGACACCCAACTAACGGTATTTGCTAGTAACCTGCCTCCAGTAACTGGCTCCTGTAGTCTGGAAGTCTGACAATGACGATATGCTGGCTGGGTAAAAGCGTCTAGAGTGGATGCGCCATATCAATAGAATGGGATGCGCACTTCACAATATGGTCTAAATAATCAATATAGTATATTACCAAACAGTGTCAGAAGTATAAAGTCAATAGTGGTTGTGAACAAAATGCTGCTTGTATTTACCAGTCTTACTTTTACACCCCTTGTATCCTGATTAGCATGTAAACCCACATGTTAAAGAAGAAGCCTCACACTTGACCACTCACCCCCTTTCAACAATGAGCTGGCCATACAGTCTTCAAGTCTACAAGACCAAGAGAACTGTCAATAGTTTTGTGGCATCATCAATATGGGTTCTAAATGAATAGGGCTAATGATTCCTTTTTCTACGGCTGGCCATCCTTTCCACCTGGCTACCCCTACCCCGGTCAACAGCCCTGCGCTCCCCACAGCAACTCGCCCAAACCTCCCCCACTTCTCCTTCACTCAAATCCAGATTACTGATGTTCTGAAAGAGCTGCAAAATCTGGACACCTACAAATCTAGACAATCTGGACCCTCTCTTTCTAAAATGATCTGCCAAAATGATTGCAACCCCTATTACTAGCCTGTTCAACCTCTCTTTTGTATCGTCTGAGATTCCCATAGATTGGAAAGCTGCCGCGGTCATCCCCCTCTTCAAAGGGGGAGACACACTAGACCCAAACTGCTACAGACCTATATCTATTCTACCCTGCCTTTCTAAGGTCTTTGAAAGCCAAGTTAACAAACAGATTACCAACCATTTCGAACTCACCATACCTTCTCTGCTATGCAATCTGGTTTCAGAGCTGGTCATGGGTGCACCTCAACCACACTCAAGGTCCTAAAAGATATCATAACTGCCATCGATAAGAGACATTACTGTGCAGCCATATTAATCGACCTGGCTAAGGCTTTCGACTCTGTCAATCACAATATTCTTATTGGCAGACTCAACAGCCTTGATTTCTCAAATGATTGCTTCGCTTGGTTCACCAACTACTTCTCCGATAGAGTTCAGTAAGTCAAATCGGAAGGCCTGTTGTCCGGACCTCTGGCAGTCTCTATGGGGGTGCCACAGGGTTCAATTCTCGGGCTGACTCTCTTCTCTGTATATATCAATGATGTTGCTCTTGCTGCTGGGGATTCTCTGGTACACCTCTACGCAGACGACACCATTCTGTATACCTCTGGCCCTTCGTTGGACACTGTGTTAACTAACCTCCAGATGAGCTTAAATGCCATACAACTCTCCTTCTGTGGCCTCCAACTGCTCTTAAATGCAAGTAAAACTAAATGCATGCTCTTCAACCGATCGCTGCCCGCACCTGCCCGCCCTTCCAGCATCACTACTCTGGACGGTTCTGACTTAGAATATGTGGACAACTACAAATACCTAGGTGTCTGGTTAGACTGTAAGCTCTCCTTCCAGACTCACATTAAACATCTCCAATCCAAAATTAAATCGAGAATCGGCTTCCTATTTCGCAACAAAGCATCCTTCACTCATGCTGCCAAACATGCCCTCGTAAAACTGACCATCCTACTGATCCTCGAATTCGGCGATGTCATTTACAAAATAGCCTCCAACACTCTACTCAGCAAACTGGATGTAGTCTATCACAGTGCCATCCGTTTTGTCACCAAAGCCCCATATACTACCCACCACTGCGACCTGTATGATCTTGTTGGCTGGCCCTCGCTTCATACTCATCGCCAAACCCACTGGCTCCCGGTCATCTACAAGTCTCTGCTAGGTAAAGCACCACCTTATCTCAGGTCACTGGTCACAATAGCAGCACCCACCCGTAGCACGCGCTCCAGGAGGTATATCTCACTGGTCAAATCCCTGAGACTAATGTTATGTTTTATTGTCACGGTCATTCTCCTCTTCATCTGAAGAGGAGAGGCGAGAAGGATCGGAGGACCAAAATGCGGCGTGGTAGGTGTTCATCATTAATTTTAATAAAGAAAACACTGAACACTGAAACACTATACAAAAACAATAAACGAAATAACAACCGTGACGCTAATGCGAACTGTGCTGAAACAAGCAATCAACATAGACAATCAACCATAAACAAACAGTGCAACCCAGGCTACCTAAGTATGATTCTCAATCAGAGACAACTAATGACACCTGCCTCTGATTGAGAACCATACTAGGCCGAAACATAGAAATCCCCAAATCATAGAAAATCAAACATAGACTGCCCACCCCAACTCACGCCCTGACCATACTAAATAATGAATACAAAACAAAGGAAATAAAGGTCAGAACGTGACATTTATGTTGTAAAGGCCTCATGATCCCAGAGACTAATGTTATATTTTATGTTGTAAAGGCCTACTGTTTCTTTTGATTGTTGAATATTACATTGACATGTAGTTGTTTTCTCTCTCGTCTAGACAATACAGACTGGTTTCCTACAGGATCACTTTGGAGGGGATGCTGAGTGGAGAACGTCTCGGTCGAGGCCAACGCCAGGTACTCCTAGCTTGTGTGGTCGCAGCAATTCAAAATAAATACCCGGACCCCAACGCTGACCCCAAGCTACTTTGGATTCCAGGAAGTAGAGGAGGCTCACGACATAGTATACAAATAAATGTTTTAAAGAAAGGATGTTGTATTCCTCACTTTAAACACATAATAAACTATAAACATAATATAAAACATATAAAACAACAATTACTGTCACTCAGCATTAGTTATGCTCCGTTCATAACCAATATATCATGTTAAACATCTAGTGTTCAAAAAACATTAATACATCACATTTTCTAAATAATATTTTGTTGTTGTTTTTGTTTGTTGTGAAGGGGCTGAGTCAGAGCTGCGGTTATCACTAGTACTTGAAGAAGAGCTGCGGTTATCACTAGTACTTGAAGAAGAGCTGCGGTTATCACTAGTACTTGAAGAAGAGCTGCGGTTATCACTAGTACTTGAAGAAGAGCTGCGGTTATCACTAGTACACTAGTACTTGAAGAAGAGCTGCGGTTATCACTAGTACTTGAAGAAGAGCTGCGGTTATCACTAGTATTTTCTAAAAGAAGAGCTGTTGTTATCACTAGTACTTGAAGAAGAGCTGCTGAAGAAGAGCTGGTTATCACTAGTACTAGAAGAAGAGCTACGGTTATCACTAGTACTTGAAGAAGAGCTGCGGTTATCACTAGTACTTGAAGAAGAGCTGCGGTTATCACTAGTACTTGAAGAAGACGGTTATCACTAGTACTTGAAGAAGAGCTGCGGTTATCACTAGTACTTGAAGAAGAGCTGCGGTTATCACTAGTACTTGAAGAAGAGCTGCGGTTATCACTAGTACTTGAAGAAGAGCTGCGGTTATCACTAGTACTAGTACTTGAAGAAGAGCTGCGGTTATCACTAGTACTAGAAGAAGAGCTGCGGTTATCACTAGTACTTGAAGAAGAGCTGCGGTTATCACTAGTACTTGAAGAAGAGCTGCGGTTATCACTAGTACTAGAAGAAGAGCTGCGGTTATCACTAGTACTAGAAGAAGAGCTGCGGTTATCACTAGTACTAGAAGAAGAGCTGCGGTTATCACTAGTACTAGAAGAAGAGCTGCGGTTATCACTAGTACTAGAAGAAGAGCTGCGGTTATCACTAGTACTAGAAGAAGAGCTGCGGTTATCACTAGTACTAGAAGAAGAGCTGCGGTTATCACTAGTACTAGAAGAAGAGCTGCGGTTATCACTAGTACTAGAAGAAGAGCTGCGGTTATCACTAGTACTTGAAGAAGAGCTGAGTGGATGGAAACAGACATCTTTTTTTCTCATTTCTAATGATGTGTCCAGGAACAAGACTGACAACTTCCTACAGGAGCGCCTCCCTACTGGGGTTGATACAGTCACAGGTGGGAGGAGTCCTATTTCCATCTCTCCAATCACCTCAGGCAGGCTGTTCTAAATCAACTCATACAAATATTGTTAGAGCCACTTGTGTGACAACAGTTATGCTAAAATATCCTGAGATATATTGCCTGGCCTGGCAGCCCAAAGCCTGGACCCTGGGACAACTGTACCTGGTGGTCGCCTTCCGATGACATCACTTGGTCTTGGGTGTGGAAGCCTCCTACAACCGAAGACAATAGACACCACGGTCACTATTGACCCCAACCATGCTGTGCCCACTGACCACCAGAGGAGAATGGTAAGGTGAGAATGAACGGCTCATAATAAGGTCTGGAATGAAGTGAAGTGAATTGTACGTACTGTATGTGTTTGATACCATTCTATTCATTTTATTACAGACATTATGAGCCTGTCCTCCATGCTACCAGCCACCACTGCTGACCACAGACCAGAAACCAGAGACAAACATTCTAACTGGCAACCCACATTAGTCTGCTCCCAGATCTGTGTGTGATTTAGCCAACTCCTTTAGATATACATGGCATGACAATGACAGTCAGAAGAGTTGGTTTAAACAGATCTGAATCGGGAAACTAAGTTTGGTTTGAACAGATCTGAATCAGGAAACTAAGAGTTGATTTGAACAGATCTGAATCAGGAAACTAAGAGTTGGTTTGAACAGATCTGAATCAGGAAACTAAGAGTGTATTTGAACAGATCTGAATCAGGAAACTAAGAGTTGGTTTGAACAGATCTGAATCAGGAAACTAAGAGTTGGTTTGAACAGATCTGAATCAGGATACTAAGAGTTGATTTGAACATATCTGAATCAGGAAACTAAGAGTTGGTTTGAACAGATCTGAATCAGGAAACTAAGAGTTGGTTTGAACAGATCTGAATCAGGACACTAAGAGTTGGTTTGAACAGATCTGAATCAGGACACTAAGAGTTGGTTTGAACAGATCTGAATCAGGACACTAAGAGTTGGTTTGAACAGATCTGAATCAGGAAACAAAGAGTTGGTTTGAACAGATCTGAATCAGGACACTAAGAGTTGGTTTGAACAGATCTGAATCAGGAGACTAATAGTTGGTTTGAGGGTGTCAAGGGTGTCAATAATTTGTGCCCCCACTGTATACTTCAAAGTTGGAGATATGGTGAACCTGGATCATCATAATGATTCTACATGTTATAGTATGAACCTGGATCATCATAATGATTCTACATGTTATAGTATGAACCTGGATCATCATAATGATTCTACATGTTATAGTATGAACCTGGATCCATCATAATGATTCTACATGTTATAGTATGAACCTGGATCATCATAATGATTCTACATGTTATAGTATGAACCTGGATCCATCATAATGATTCTACATGTTATAGTATGAACCTGGATCATCATAATGATTCTACATGTTATAATATGCCATGGCCTTTACTGGCCAAAGGTTAAACTACTGTTATGTTTATGATATATTATGGTGTTGTGTCACTAGACTTTGACCAGATATTATTGCATCCAAAGTTCAACTCTACATAGAACATACAGAGCCACTTGTCATCAGGAAGGTGCTCTCTCAGCAGAACGGATAATATCTCAATGACTTGACATGTTCTGGTTGTGAATTCAGGCTACAAGGTAAGACTCTTCCCAAGGATTATTGTGAAGTGTGTAGAGACATTAAGTGTATGTCGTTATTTTACTAGTGAATGAAATTAAAACAATCAGATCAAACAGGTCATTTCACCTGCGACAGCTACGTGACAGTTCAATCATACAAAATGGCGCTAACTGGGTGTTGACAAGTCAAATTCAGAAACATTGTTCGTATATCGTATTATAGGATTCGTATATCTGGTTATTTTACCATTTGTAAAAATGTTAATGTGTCATAGTTCTAAATCATCTGATAGAATATCAGAACATTTGTTGTTTTCATAATTACCGTGACCTCCTACTTCTTGTGTAATTTGGGGTGAAACCACTGAACATACTTTTCTTAACATTGTTATTATGAATTAAATTTAGTAATAGTATAATAATAGCATATCTGTTGAACAAAGCAACACACTAGAATGAGTGAAATGATTAACAGAGAAAGTGAGATATTATTATCAATAGTTTCTCTACATGGAGAAGAGGTGAAACATATCAGTCACCACTACATTAAATCACCTGACTGTTTGGATGTGTCTGTCAGTAAATGTTTTATTTCTAAGAGATAATGAATAAAAGAGAACAATTGACATTCAAGAATGATTTGTCACTGTGTTAACCACAACCAACATGTTGGATCTCTGTTTAGGGGTCAGTGCTCTGAAATGAGTCTCTCTGGGGAGAAAGAGGAGGGGGATCCTGTCTCTAAAATGAATCTCTCTGGGGAGAAAGAGGAGGGGGATCCTGTCTCTAAAATGAGTCTCTCTGGGGAGAAAGAGGAGGGGGATCCTGTCTCTGAAATGAGTCTCTCTGGGGAGAAAGAGGAGGGGGATCCTGTCTCTGAAATGAGTCTCTCTGGGGAGAGAGAGGAGGGGGTCCCCGCCTCTAAAATGAGTCTCTCTGGGGAACATGACACCAAAGCAAAGAGGTGAGATGATAATGTTGTTTAAGAACTCATAAAGAGTTTATTTCTAAAACGTTATATTTCACATCGTCATTTTTCATCAGAAATGATTTCTTATGGGTACGTTCATGTGTCTGTAAAACACTGTTGTTCTAAGAATTTAATTCATAGAATTGTGGATGAATTTTTGTTTTTCAAAATGCTATATAGCTGGAATGAAATGTTTGTATCCTGTATATTTGACTGTGATATGTGGTTGTCTCACCAGCACACACACACACACACACGCACACTCACACGCACACACACACACACAAACACCCACACACACACGCACGCTCACACACACACACGCACGCGCACGCACCCCCCCCTCACACACACACCCACACACGCATCATTTTGCCTCCTGTTAATTATTGCCTAGTATGTTGGTATGCATAACCTTATTGTTTTTACTAATTCTGATCGTTGTTACAAGCTGAATTCTGACAATATAAACCGTTTTATCAACACACTCTTCTCTCCTGTTTAAACCAAACAGGGTTCTATCTTGCTTAATATACGGAATCACTGAAAGTTCTATGTAGAATCCCTTTTATAGGGTTCTTTGATCAGAACTCTAGAGGTTCTTCTTCACTGAACCAAAATGGTTCCATATAGAACCCTGCATGGTGCCATTTATGAATTATGGCTCCTACTATTAAAGAGTAACATTTTTAGCTAAGAATATAATTTATAGTTTTTAGCTAAGAATATAATTTATAGTTTTTAGCTAAGAATATAATTTATAGTTTTTAGCTAAGAATATAATTTATAGTTTTTAGCTAAGAATATAATTTATAGTTTTTAGCTAAGAATATAATTTATAGTTTTTAGCTAAGAATATAATTTATAGTTTTTAGCTAAGAATATAATTTATAGTTTTTAGCTAAGAATATAATTTACAGGGAAATAGGAACGGTTGAAAAGTCACTATTAGTTTAAAATGATCTTTAGAAATAGCAGTGCTGGGGGGTTTGGAAAGACATAGTCAGTCAATCAGCAATAGAATAATACTCGTTTGAAAAATCTGTATCTTTAACTTAGTCTGTGGAAACTATGAGACTAGAAAGGTTAAAATCTATGTAAGACTCACAACACAGTTGAATAATATATGTCAGGTGGAAATCAAAAGAGGATGTTCTACAGAGACAGGTGGACTGGGCTGAGAGGAGCAGAGGGGCGGGATTAAAATAGCTCATGATGGGTAATAGTCATTACTGTAAACATTATAGATGTTATTACTGTAAACATTATAGATGTTATTACTGTAAACATTATAGATGTTATTACTGTAAACATTATAGATGTTATTACTGTAAACATTATAGATGCCATTACTGTAAACATTATAGATGTCAGAGTACTATCTATCCACAATGTAATGGGGGGGTAATAGTCATTACTGTAAACATTATAGATGTCAGAGTACTATCGATCCACAATGTAATGGGGGGGTAATAGTCATTACTGTAAACATTATAGATGTCAGAGTACTATCGATCCAGAATGTAATGGGGGGGGTAATAGTCATTACTGTAAACACTATAGATGTCATTACTGTAAATGCTATAGATGTCAGAGTACTCTCTATCCACAATGTAATGGGTTGGTAATAGTCATTACTGTAAACACTATAGATGTCATTACTGTAAACGCTATAGATGTCAGAGTACTATCTATCCACAATGTAATGGGTTGGTAATAGTCATTACTGTAAACACTATAGATGTCAGAGTACTATCTATCCACAATGTAATAGGGGGGTAATAGTCATTACTGTAAACACTATAGATGTCATTACTGTAAATGCTATAGATGTCAGAGTACTATCTATCCACAATGTAATGGGTTGGTAATAGTCATTACTGTAAACACTATAGATGTCATTACTGTAAATGCTATAGATGTCAGAGTACTATCTATCTACAATGTAATGGGTTGGTAATAGTCATTACTGTAAACACTATAGATGTCATTACTGTAAACGCTATAGATGTCAGAGTACTATCTATCCACAATGTAATGGGTTGGTAATAGTCATTACTGTAAACACTATAGATGTCAGAGTACTATCTATCCACAATGTAATGGGGGGGTAATAGTCATTACTGTAAACACTATAGATGTCATTACTGTAAACGCTATAGATGTCAGAGTACTATCTATCCACAATGTAATGGGTTGGTAATAGTCATTACTGTAAACACTATAGATGTCAGAGTACTATCTATCCACAATGTAATGGGGGGGTAATAGTCATTACTGTAAACACTATAGATGTCAGAGTACTATCTATCCACAATGTAATAGGGGGGTAATAGTCATTACTGTAAACACTATAGATGTCAGAGTACTATCTATCCACAATGTAATAGGGGGGTAATAGTCATTACTGTAAACACTATAGATGTCAGAGTACTATCTATCCACAATGTAATAGGGGGTAATAGTCATTACTGTAAACACTATAGATGTCAGAGTACTATCTATCCACAATGTAATAGGGGGTAATAGTCATTACTGTAAACACTATAGATGTCAGAGTACTATCTATCCACAATGTAATGGGGGGGTAATAGTCATTACTGTAAACACTATAGATGTCAGAGTACTATCTATCCTAAATGTAATGAGTTAAATGTATTATTATTATATAAATAAAATGTAATTACTGTAATAAAAGTATTGGGGGGTAGAATTGATCTTCATTATATGTAAACACACTGTTGTCCAGGGAGACATCTCTTTGTTTGAACGATGGCCCAACTCTGGCTGACTTCTTTACAATACAGTACAATACAATACAATACAATACAATACAGTACAATACAATACAATACAGTACAATACAATACAATACAGTACAATACAATACAATACAGTACAATACAGTACAATACAATACAGTACAATACAATACAATACAGTACAATACAGTACAATACAATACAATACAGTACAATACAATACAATACAATACAATACAATACAGTACAGTACAGTACAATACAGTACAGTACAATACAATACAATACAGTACAATACAATACAATACAATACATTACAATAGTACAGTACAGTACAGTACAATACAATACAATACAATACAATACAGTACAATACAATACAGTACAATACAGTACAATACAAGTACAGTACAGTACAATACAAGTACAGTACAATACAGTACAATACAATACAATACAGTACAATACAGTACAATACAATACAATACAATACAGTACAGTACAATACAGTACAGTACAATACAATACAGTACAATACAGTACAGTACAATACAATACAGTACAGTACAATACAATACAATACAGTACAATACAATACAGTACAATACAGTACAATACAATACAATACAGTACAATACAGTACAATACAATACAATACAATACAATACAATACAGTACAATACAGTACAATACAATACAGTACAGTACAATACAATACAGTACAGTACAAGTACAGTACAGTACAATACAATACAGTACAATACAATACAGTACAGTACAGTACAATACAATACAGTACAGTACAATACAATACAGTACAATACAATACAGTACAGTACAATACAATACAATACATACAATACAATACAGTACAGTACAGTACAATACAGTACAATACAATACAGTACAGTACAGTACAGTACAGTACAATACAGTACAATACAATACAGTACAGTACAACTGTGTTCATTAGTTACAGCAAACAACAGCAATGTGTCTTCTGCTCCGTTCTCAACCCCCAAACAGCAGACCTCACACATACAGTTGAGACGACCACAGGTTCAACCTCAGTGCAGCTCCCCTGGATGGAGAGCATGTTGTGGGGTTAAGGGCCTTGCTCAATGGCCCAACAAAAGGGGATTGTTTTGAGGATGTGAACACAGCAGCCCTCCAGTGGTCAAATCAATTCCGTCCGTATTTTCCAGCTACTGGCCCGGGATTCAAACCGAACACTTTTCGGCCGTAGGTCCAACGCCTGCCAAAGCTCCATCTGATTTGCCGCTGGGCAACAACCTGAGTTGATCTGCCAAAATGAAGCCAAAGTGCTATGCAGACATGATTATTATGATGTAGAACAACAACTTACATGCAGTTATCAGCAGCAGCCACAAGAGAGAGCCTCTGATAGTTCTGGGTCACTGCCAGACTGAGCAGAACATAGATGCTGTGTTCAAAGTCATCTACTGATTAACTAGGCTATTGAACATTTCTTCAAGTGCAGTCGCAACAACCATCAAGCGCTATAATGAAACTGGCTCTCATGAGGACCACCACAGGAAAGCAAGACCCAGAGTTACCTCTGCTGCAGAGGATAAGTTCATTAGAGTAACCAGCCTCAGATTGTAGCCCAAATAAATGCTTCATAGAGTTCAAGTAACAGACGCATCTCAACATCAACTGTTCAGAGGAGACAACATGAATCAGGCCTTCATAGTCAAATTGCTGCAAAGAAACCACTACTAAAGGACACCAATAGGAAGAAGAGATTTGCTTGGGCACACAAACACGAGCAATGGATATTAGACCGGTGGAAATCTGTCCTTTGGTCTGATGAGGCCAAGTATTAGGTTTTTGGTTCCAACCGCCGTGTGTTTTTCAACAGGACAATGACCCAACACAACTCCAGGCTGTGTAAGGGCTATTTGACCAAAAAGGAGGGTGATGGAGTGCTACATCAGATGATCTGGCCTCCACAAATCACCCGACCTCAACCAAATTGAGATGGTTTGGGATGGGTTGGATCACAGAGTAAAGGAAAAGCAGCCAAAAAGTGCTCAGCATATGTGGGAACTTGAGAGAATGCCAAGAGTGTGCAAAGCTGTCATCAAGTCAAATGGTCAAATGGGATCTCCATCCTTATGTAGTACTCTGGGGTTCTGATCTATGCCATCAAGTGCTGCTTTTAGTTTTAGACTATTGGAAAAGCTTTCCAGGTGAAGCTGGTTGAGAGAATGCCAAGAATGTGCAAAGCTGTCATTAAGGCAAAGGGTGACTACTTTGAACAATGTATTTTGATTTGTTTATGACTTTTTTTGGTTACTACATGATTCCATATGTGCTATTTCATAGTTTTGATGTCTTCACTATTATTCACTATTATTCCACAAAAATAGTCAAATAAACTGGAATGAGCAGATGTGTACAAACTATGGACTGATATATATATCTTCTCATTTTATTTGGTTTACTTTAGTCCTCACAGGTCTTAACCTACAGAAGGAATGTAATTATGTTGTAGATACTTTAGTCTGGATAAACCATGTGATTCTATGGTTAGCAGAGATCTTCTGTGTATAAAGTGACGAGGGAGGGCTTAAAAACATTTAAAGACTCACTCAGCTGTTGTACGAGTTGTCTGAGGCAGGCGTTAGATTATGAGCATTTTCAACTGCATCATTAATAACGATGGTTTTGGGAAACAGCTCTGTTACGAATTCTT
The DNA here is from genome assembly GCF_018296145.1 of Oncorhynchus tshawytscha. NCBI lineage: Eukaryota > Metazoa > Chordata > Actinopteri > Salmoniformes > Salmonidae > Oncorhynchus > Oncorhynchus tshawytscha. The sequence continues at coordinate 112,472 of NW_024609292.1, forward strand.
TGCGGGTGACTGTTATCAGCACCTCACAACCCCAAGCAGTACACTCCACTCCTCTCCCCATCCCCCACAACTGGAGCCTGAGAGTCTATGACAGGCCTGGGCAATTATTTTCCATGGAGAGACACATTAGAATATATTTTTGCAATCGTGGACCAGAATCAAATTACAGGATTATACATCATGTTTATGACTGTGTTGACAGATATAGTTGAAGTTGGAGTCATTAAAACTAGTTTTTCAACCACTCCACAAATTTCTTGTTAACAAACTATAGTTTTGGCAAGTCGGTTAGGACATCTACTTTGTGCATGACACAAGTCATTTTTCCAACAATTGTTTACAGACAGATTATTTCACTTATAATTCACTGTATCACCATTCCAGTAGGTCAGAAGTTTACATACACTAAGTTGACTGTGCCTTTAAACAACTTGGAAAATTCCAGAAAATGATGTCATGGCTTTAGAAGCTTCTGATAGGCTAATTGACATCATTTGAATCAATTGGAGGTGAGTTAAATAATCTGTCTGTAAACAATTGTTGGAAAAATAAGTACTATTTATTTCTCTAAGAGTGAGGCAGATTTTTAGCATTTAGCAAAAAAAATGGAATATTTGTCTCTGAAATGAAACAATCAAGTAATAGATTTTAAACAAACACATGTCTGTCATTGAACAACCCCATGCCATGGCAAGATAGTGAAAAAACACACCAATCTCATTCATATTTTACTTTAACAAAAAGCAAATTTACCAACATTTCTGAAAATGGATATATAGTGCATTTGAAAAGTATTCAGACACCTTGACGTTTTCCACATTTTGTTACATTACTGCCTTCTTCAAAAATGGATTCAATTGTTGTTTTTTCTCTCTCAACAATCTACACACAATACCCCATAATGACAAAGCAAAAACAGTTGAAGAAATGTTTGCAAATTTATTTAAAAAAACTGAAATATCACATTTACATAAGTATTCAGACCCTTTCCGAATGCACTGTATAGCGATTTTGGAATGAAACTCTTCTGTTTCCCCATCTGAGCTCAGAGTAGATGAGAGACGTAATGTTTGTCTCTGTTGTGTTGAAGACCAATCCAGCAGGAGAGACCAGCCTCCCCTGTACCCAGCTGTGTGTCCATGAAGAGTGACCAGTCTATGGATATACCTATAATGTTTAGAGAGGGAGACTTTTCTACTGAACAAAGGTAAGAAGAACTCATGGGTCCTGGTCAGTGAGTTAAACAACACTGTCTCTAGTCATTTCTCCTCTCCCATTTTCACATTTCTGTTTGTTGTTTTCATAATCCATAGGCAAATCCTTTTTTCCATTTTCCTAAAATAATATTAAACATTCCCTCCCTGTGTGTGTGTGTGCACTCCTTGGATGTTTGTCCACAGAAACCAACAGGAGAGATCAGAGTCAGAGATTCTCAGTGGTCAGTCTTCCCAGAGTCATCAAACAGACCTGGCCTCTATATTCAGTGTATGTGGTCCTGTTATGTACATTTGTTTTTGTTTACCTCCAGTAAAGTTGATCTGTCAATCATTCATTTGTGTGTTAATGAGAAAGCATTTATCTTGCTTAAATTATTTACTTAACCTATTTCAGTTGCTTGAAGAAAATATTATCACATTTGTGAAGAACGAGCTGAAGACGTTCAAGAGGATTCTTAGTCCAGAACTCCCACAAGGCTTTGAGAGTCAGAAGCAGGAAGTGGTGGATGCTGAAGATGAGAAGCAGGAGAGCAGTGCCAGAGAAGGGGCTCTGAAGATCACACTGCACGTCCTGAGGAAAATGAACCAGAAGGAGCTTGCTGACACACTGGAGAAAAGTAAGAGCTCATGATGAATGCTGTTTTATAACACACATTAAAAGCTGAAGCTAAAGTACAGGGAGAGCGAGAGTTTAAAAAAACAAAAAATGATTTGTTGTTTTACCAGGCAAGTTGACTGAACACATTCTCATTTACAGCATTTATACAGGCAGTTATCAATTATTATTATGTACAACTTTCTAACACAGTCCTACAATACTGTATTAAAACAGACGCATTAAAACAGACAAAATATTTATATTTTCTGTGTAATTTCTAGATTCAGATGAGCTTGCTATGATTTGCCAACGTGAACTGAAATCTAATCTAAAGAAGAAGTTTCAATGTGTATTTGAGGGGATCGCTAAACAAGGAAACCCAACACTTCTCAATAAGATCTACACAGAGCTCTACATCACAGAGGGTGGAACAGGAGAGGTCAATAATGAACATGAGCTGAGACAGATTGAGACAACAACCAGGAAACAAGCAAGACCAGAGACTGCAATCAAATGTAACAACATCTTCAAACCCTTAAGTGGACAAGACAAACGTATCAGAACTGTGCTGACAAAGGGAGTCGCTGGCATTGGAAAAACAGTTTCTGTGCAGAAGTTCATTCTGGACTGGGCTGAAGGAAAAGCAAATCAGGATGTCCAATTTGTATTTTCATTCCCTTTTCGGGAGCTGAATTTGATGAAAGAGAAAAAACACACTTTGATTGAACTTCTCAACCACTTCTCAATGGAAACCAAAGAATCAAGAATCTCCAACTATGACAAATACAAAGTTCTGTTCATATTTGATGGTCTGGATGAGTGCCGACTGCCCCTAGACTTCCAGAAGAACAAGATCTGTTGTGACGTCACCAAGTCAACCTCAGTGGATGTTCTGCTGACAAATCTCATCAAGGGAAACCTGCTTCCCTCTGCTCTCCTCTGGATAACTACCCGACCTGCAGCAGCCAATAAGATCCCTTCAGAGTGTGTTGACCAGGTGACAGAGGTACGAGGGTTTAATGACCCACAGAGGGAGGATTACTTCAGGAACAGATTCAGTGATGAGGACCTGGCCAGCAGAATCATCTCACACATAAAGACATCAAGGAGCCTCCACATCATGTGCCACATTCCAGTCTTCTGTTGGATTTCTGCAACAGTCCTTGAACACATTCTGAAACATAAGAGAGAAGAGATGCCCAAGACTCTGACTGAGATGTACACACACCTTGTGGAGTTTCATATCAAACAGAAGAATGAAAAGTATATTGGGAAAGAAGAGACAGGTCCACACTGGAATAAAGAGAGCATTCTGTCACTGGGAAAACTAGCTTTTCAACAGCTTGTGAATGGCAATCTGATTTTCTATGAAGAAGACCTGAAAGAGTCTGGCATTGATGTCAATGAAGCCTCAGTGTACTCAGGATTGTGCACACAGCTCTTTAAAGAGGAATGTGGGCTGTACCAGGACAAGGTGTACTGCTTCGTGCATCTGAGCATTCAGGAGTTTCTGGCTGCTGTATATGTGTTCCTCTCATTCAGCAACAACAATGAGAATCTAATGGCCGAACCTCAAACAACATCCAGCAACGATTGTCTACTGAAGCCAGAAGTTACTGTCTACAAGAGTGCTGTGGATGAAGCCTTACAAAGTGAGACGGGAAACCTGGACCTTTTCCTCCGCTTCCTTCTGGGCCTCTCACTGGAGTCCAATCAGAAGCACTTACGAGGTCTACTGACAAAGACAAGAAGCAGCTCACAGAGCCATGAAGAAACAGTCAAGTACATCAAGGAGAAGATCAGGGACAGTCCATCTACAGAGAGGTGCATCAATCTGTTCCACTGTCTGAATGAACTGAATGACCATTCTCTAGTGGAGGAGATCCAAAGCTACCTGAGATCAGGAAGTGTCTCCAGTAATGAACTCTTACCTGCACAGTGGTCAGCTCTGGTCTTTGTGTTGCTGACTTCAGAAAAGGAGCTGGATGTGTTTGACCTGAAGAAATACTCCAGATCAGAGGAAGGTCTTCTGAGGCTGCTGCCAGTGGTCAAAGCCTCCAGAGCTGCTCTGTGAGTACATCAAATTACATTTAAATACTAATCATCAGGAAGAAATATTAAGTTTAGAGAAAAATCTGTATTATTGAATAATATATTGAATCAGTGCATTGGTGTTCACATTGGTATAACAATATGACCATACAATTCTAGGAGACAGAAGATGAATCTATATGTTGTTTGAGAGAATAAACCAAATACATTTGCCATTGTCCTTCTACAATCCTGGTGTTAAATGAACAGTGTGTTTGTGAAATCATGATGATCTCTTTATCAGGCTGTCAGGCTGTGGAGTCACAGAGGAAGGCTGTGATTCTCTGGTCTCAGCTCTGAGGTCAAACCCCTCACACCTGAGAGAGCTGGATCTGAGTAACAATGACCTGAAGGATTCAGGAGTGAAGCTGCTCTCTGCTGGACTGGGGAATCCCCACTGTAAACTGGAGACTCTGAGGTCAGTATTCCTGTAGTTGGTCAACAAGTGATAACTGTTCACCAGATCCACATGTGTTTACCAACACCATATGTGTTTTGACAGTGAAGTTTACAGTTTTAAATTTGGTGCTATACTCCAGCATTTTGGATTTGAGATACAATGTTTCATGTTAGGCTACAGTACATGCCACCTTTTAATTAGAGGTTAATGGTGAGAGGTTAGTACATTTCAAATCATGACAAAAACAAAGTGATTAACCAGTCATAACTAGCCAATGGCAATGCAGATTACACAGTAAGCAACCAATCGATTAAACACAGGATATGACATCATGGAACACCCTGCTTCTTCGCTTCTAGAACCTTTTTAAAAACACAAATTAACAAACTTAGTTGTAACTAAATTAAGCCTCTGTAACTCTCACACTCTTTATTATTAGTGATTCATTCATGATCTTTCTTCAATCATGGCAGTGACAAGCTTGTTGTAGTCATTGTCGGCAAGGAATATGGGACCAAATACCATACTTTTGACTTCTTTAATACACTATCATTTAATTAGTCAGAATACTTATGACTTCTTCAAATAGGGTCACGAGATACATGAAGTTGCTTGTATTTTTCTAAACGGTGAAACAGATACTGTATGTATAAAAATACCCTCAAATAGATAAATAGAACATGATATACTGGCACCATATAAAATATATGATCTCATAAAATATATGATCTCAGATCTCATATGATCTAAATTAATGTATCATTATTATAAATGATCATAATATTGCTTCTAGAGAGAAATATGGTTTGTATGAACATTTGAGTATACTGGCATCTCAAATCCAAAATTCTGGAGTATAGAGACACATTTAAATGGTTAGCTTCACTGTCAAAATAGATACGATGTGGACTGTATACTCAATACAATCTAAATCTGATACCTCACTGTCTGTCTTTTGACTGATACTGTTTTTTAAACTGGTCCGGTCAGTCTACTCAAATATTTGTACTATACATATTTCTCTCTTCAAGCAATGTTATGATCATTTCTAATAATGATACATTCATTAATTTATGAATAGATATGGCAGCTTTTCAGGACACTGATATTTCTGAATATGTTTGAAAAAAATATACTGCCACTATTTTCACCACCAAAGAATAGCACTGTGGTTTAAATATGATTTGACTCTTTGCAGGCTGTCAGGCTGTGGAGTCACGGACAAAGGCTGTGCTTCCTTGGTCTCAGCTCTGAGGTCAAACCCCTCACACCTGAGAGAGCTGGACCTGAGTAACAATGACCTGAAGGATTCAGGAGTGAAGCTGCTCTCTGCTGGACTGGGGAATCCCCACTGTAAACTGGAGACTCTGAGGTCAGTATTCCTGTAGTTGGTCAACAAGTGATAACTGTTCACCAGATCCACATGTGTTTACCAGGCACATAGTCCACATCATATGTGTTTACCAGGCACATAGTCCACATCATATATGTTTACCAGACACATAGTCCACATCATATGTGTTTACCAGACACATAGTCCACATCATATATGTTTACCAGACACATAGTCCACATCATATATGTTTACCAGACACATAGTCCACATCATATATGTTTACCAGGCACATAGTCCACATCATATATGTTTACCAGACACATAGTCCACATCATATGTGTTTACCAGGCACATAGTCCACATCATATGTGTTTACCAGGCACATAGTCCACATCATATATGTTTACCAGACACACATAGTCCACATCATATGTGTTTACCAGACACATAGTCCACATCATATATGTTTACCAGGCACATAGTCCACATCATATGTGTTTACCAGACACACATAGTCCACATCATATGTGTTTACCAGACACACATAGTCCACATCATATGTGTTTACCAGACACACATAGTCCACATCATATGTGTTTACCAGGTACACATAGTCCACATCATATGTGTTTACCAGGTACACATAGTCCACATCATATGTGTTTACCAGACACACATAGTCCACATCATCAGGCACATACATCATATGTTTACCAGACACACATAGTCCACATATGTGTTTACCAGACACACATAGTCCACATCATATGTGTACCAGACACACATAGTCCACATATGTGTTTACCAGACACACATAGTCCACATCATATGTGTTTACCAGACACATAGTCCACATCATATGTGTTTACCAGACACATAGTCCACATCATATGTGTTTACCAGACACATAGTCCACATCATATGTGTTTACCAGACACATAGTCCACATCATATGTGTTTACCAGACACATAGTCCACATCATATGTGTTTACCAGACACATAGTCCACATCATATGTGTTTACCAGGCACATAGTCCACATCATATGTGTTTACCAGACACATAGTCCACATATGTGTTTACCAGACACACATAGTCCACATATGTGTTTACCAGGCACACATAGTCCACATCATATGTGTTTACCAGGCACACATAGTCCACATCATATGTGTTTACCAGACACACATAGTCCACATATGTGTTTACCAGACACACATAGTCCACATCATATGTGTTTGGACAGTGAAGCTTACAGTTTTCAAATGTATTCTATACTCCAGCTATTTAGATTTGAGATAAAACGTTTAATATTAGGTGACAGTACAGAATGTCACTTTTTATTTGAGGTTAATGGTGAGAGGTTAGTATGTTTTGTTGTAGCCTCTGTTACTCTCTCACTCTTTATTATTAGTGATTAATTCATGATCTTTCTCAATCATGACAGTCACAGGCTTGATGTTGTCATCGCGTTCAAAGAATATGGGACCAAATACTATACTTCTGACTACTCTAATACACATTCATTCATTTATGAATAGATATGGCAGGTTTAAAAATATATGCTACCACTCCAATTTCACCACCAAAGAATAGCAGTGTGGTTTTAATATGATTTGACTCTTTGCAGGCTGTCAGGCTGTCTAGTCACAGAGGAAGGCTGTGCTTCTCTGGTCTCAGCTCTGATGTCAAACCCCTCACACCTGAGAGAGCTGGACCTGAGCTACAATCACCCAGGAGACTCAGGAGTCAGACTGCTCTCTGCTAGACTGGAGGATCCACACTGCAGACTGGAGAAACTCAAGTGTGTAGAGGTTTTATGTCAATGTTCATATCAGACATGTTTGACTTATCAGGCCAGTTAAGACAAACATTCTTATCACAACTTGGACAAAATTATATGCTGACTGTGTGTGTTTATCCGTGTGTGTGCATGTGCGTGTGCGTGTGTGTGTGTACTTGTGTACGTGTGTGAGTTGACGTGTATCACTCAATCACTGTCTGTTCTTCTGCTTACCACTACAGTGTGGAACATGGTGGAGAGTACGCAATGAAACCTGGGCTTAGAAAATGTGAGTGTTGACTGCTGTGAAGAATATAACTAAGAATAAGTCTTAATTCAAGTTAAGTCAAAGTCGAAGACCACCATCATTAATTACTTGGTCATATTAAATATCAGCTGTAGTTCTACAGAAGCAGAAATCAGGGACACCAATGTTTAGAAAGTGTTGCTTTGACAATGTGTGTGTCTGTGTATGTGTGTGGCATGTTTGTGTTACAGTAGCAATGTGTGTGAGTTCATGCATGCATACATGAAGGTGTGTGTGTGTGTGTGTGTGTGTGTGTGTGTGTGTGTGTGTGTGTGTGTGTGTGTGTGTGTGTGTGTGTATGACATCATGGTTCAGTACGACATCATGGTTCAGTATGACATCATGTGTCCAGCATGTGTGTGTGTGTTCATCAATGCGTACAGGTGTTTGAGTATGTGTGTAATTAATGTGAATAAGTGTGTTTTATAATACCATACAGTATAACATATGATCATTCAACAAGTCTCAAGTTACCTTAACTTCTCCTTTTGATTTCTAATATTGTGTCTGGTTTCATCCATCAGATGTCTGTGATCTCACACTGGACCCAAACACAGTAAACAGTCTCCTCTCTCTGTCTGAGGAGAACAGAAAGGTGACACGTGGGAGAGAGGATCAGCCATATCCTAATCACCCAGAGAGATTTGACTACAGGAAGCAGGTGCTGTGTAGAGAGGGTCTGACTGGGTGCTGTTACTGGGAGGTAGAGTGGAGTGGGAGAAGGGCTGTTATAGGAGTGACATATAAAGGAATCAGCAGGAGAGGAGAGGGTGAGGACAGTCTGATTGGATGGAATGACAAGTCCTGGAGTCTGGTCTGCTCTGACAACCTTTATACGGCCTGGCACAATAATAATACCACTCTCATAGCCGTCCCCCCCTCCAGCTCCCACAGAGTAGGAGTGTATCTGGACTGGCCAGCCGGCACTCTGTCCTTCTACAGAGTCTCCTCTGACTCACTGACCCACCTGTACACATATCACACCACATTCACTGAGCCCCTCTATCCAGGGTTTCTGGTTTATGACTCCTCAGTGTCCCTGTGTCACGAGGTCCCTGTGTGAAACACAACTTGGACCTGCTGACGTTATCTGAGCGCGACTTCTGTTTGTTGTTGGGAGCTGAAAGCTGAACGAGAGGTTTATTGTTTTTGTAAAGCTGACCGTGTTTTTACATACTTTAATTTTATGTTGGATCTTGCAGCACTGTTGGGCTTAGTTGCTGTGAGTGCTGCTGTCTGTCCCGGGGATTGTAATGTTTTTAAAATGGTATAAACTGCCTTAATTTTGCTGGACCCCAGGAAGAAGAGATGCTGCCTTGGCAGCTGATGGGGATCCACAATAAATACAAACACAGAATAAAAAAACAACATGGCGTTTCCCTTTAATCATGGTTTAGTATGACATCGTGGTTTAGTATGACATCGTGGTTTAGTATGACATCGTGGTTCAGTATGACATCGTGGTTCAGTATGACATCGTGGTTCAGTACGACATCGTGGTTAGTGATCGTGGTTCATCGTGGTTCAGTATGACATCAGTATGTGGTTCAGTATGATCATCAGTATGACATCATGGTTCAGTATGACATCATGGTTCAGTATGACATCATGGTTCAGTATGACATCATGGTTGGTTCATGGTTACGACATCATGGTTCAGTATGACATCATGGTTCATGGTTCAATACGACATCATGGTTCAGTATGACATCATGGTTCAGTATGACATCATGGTTCAGTATGACATCATGGTTCAGTATGACATCATGGTTCAGTATGACATCATGGTTCAGTATGACATCATGGTTCAGTATGACATCATGGTTCAGTATGACATCATGGTTCAGTACGACATCATGGTTCAGTATGACATCATGGTTCAGTGACATCATGGTTCAGTATGACATCATGGTTCAGTATGACATCATGGTTCATCATGGTTCAGTATGACATCATGGTTCAGTATTCAGTATGACATGACATGGTTCAGTATGACATCATGGTTCAGTATGACATCATGGTTCAGTATGACATCATGGTTCATGACATGGTTCAGTATGACATCATGGTTCAGTATGACATCATGGTTCAGTATGACATCATGGTTGACGACATCATGGTTTAGTATGACATCGTGGTTTAGTATGACATCGTGGTTCAGTATGACATCGTGGTTCAGTATGACATCGTGGTTCAGTATGACATCGTGGTTCAGTACGACATCGTGGTTCAGTACGACATCATGGTTCAGTATGACATCATGGTTCAGTATGACATCATGGTTCAGTATGACATCATGGTTCAGTATGACATCATGGTTCAGTATGACATCATGATTCAGTATGACATCATGGTTCAGTACGACATCATGGTTCAGTACGACATCATGGTTCAGTACGACATCATGGTTCAGTACGACATCATGGTTCAGTACGACGTCATGGTTCAGTACGACATCATGGTTCAGTATGACATCGTGGTTCAGTATGACATCGTGGTTCAGTACGACAGTCTTAGAACATCTCTCTAGTGTGTAAACATATGATTGTAAATATTCATGAATAAACACCATTGAAGTTGACAGACATTGTCAACTAGAGTCTAATAGAATTAATCACATAATTAGTAAGTCATTAATAGAATGAATCACCACACTGTTTTGTAAAACTGTTTTCATTTAGAAATCATTGATCTTGTTGCTATTGGGCTTCTTGGTGTTTGTACATATTGTTGTCTGTAGAATGTTTATTTGTCAAATTCTTTACACAACAATCATGTTTCTATTTAAACTCAATTCCACTGAATGAAATGTACATGTGACAGATGTGACTAATAAAGATAATCAACCAGATGAAAGAAGAGAGATGGAAATGTTTTAATACTGATCAGAATATGACAGTACAGTAATAGATGGAAGAAGAGAGGTGAAAAATGTTTTAAGTAGTAATAGATGGAAGAAGAGAGATGTGTAAATGTTTTAATACTGATCAGAATATGACAGTACAGTAATAGATGGAAGAAGAGAGGTGTAAATGTTTTAATATTGATCAGAATATGACAGTACAGTAATAGATGGAAGAAGAGAGGTGTAAATGTTTTAATACTGATCAGAATATGACAGTACAGTAATAGATGGAAGAAGAGAGGTGTAAATGTTTTAATACTGATCAGAATATGACAGTACATTTACAGTAAATGAGGACAGTAATAGGGGTTGTGTTCAGTAAATAGAAATGGGACTCATTCAGTTGAAGAGGAAGCTGTTATGACAACACACACACAGACCTTAACTGTGTAAAATGTCAACTTCAATGGGGTCGTAGCTGTTTTGAAGTGGTGTGTTTTTAGTGAATCTCCTTTCTCTGTCATCTCTGGTACAACACCCTCTGTGAGGTCAGAAACATTCAGGGGAGATGGAAAGAGATCCTGTGATGTGATATCCTCTTTTGTTACAGCCTGCTAGGTTACTGGTTGTCTACAATGACGTCTCCTGTGTAAATACACACCCTTGTTACGTTGCAGCCAGCAGCTTCAGGAAGTGATACTGTGTATTCAGTATTCACATTATAATATGCACTATTCTGTCATTATAATATCCACTATTCTGTCATTATAATATGCACTATTCTGTCATTATAATATCCACTATTCTGTCATTATAATATCCACTATTCTGTCATTATAATATGCACTATTCTGTCATTATAATATCCACTATTCTGTCATTATAATATCCACTATTCTGTCATTATAATATCCACTATTCTGTCATTATAATACCCACTACATTATAATATCCACTATTCTATCATTATAATATCCACTCTTCTGTCATTACAATATGCACTATTCTGTCATTATAATATCCACTATTCTATCATTATAATATCCACTATTCTGTCATTATAATATCCACTATTCTGTCATTATAATATCCACTCTTCGGTCATTATAATATCCATTAACCTGTCGTTATAATATCTGCTATTCTGTCATTATAATATCCACTATTCTGTCATTATAATATCCACTACATTATAATATCCACTATTCTATCATTATAATATGCACTATTCTGTCATTATAATATGCACTATTCTGTCATTATAATATCCACTATTCTAACTTGGCATCTGATTGTTTTTCCAAGTAGTTTTTCATGCAACAGGCGTCACAATTGGCCCAGCGTCGTCCGGGTTAGGAGACGGTTTGGCCCAGCGTCGTCCGGGTTAGGAGACGGTTTGTCCCAGCGTCGTCCGGGTTAGGAGACGGTTTGGCCCAGCGTCGTCCGGGTTAGGAGACGGTTTGGCCCAGCGTCGTCCGGGTTAGGAGACGGTTTGGCCCAGCGTCGTCCGGGTGAGGAGACGGTTTGGCCCAGCGTCGTCCGGGTGAGGAGACGGTTTGGCCCAGCGTCGTCCGGGTTAGGAGACGGTTTGGCAGGCACAGATTTTCTTGTCCCATTGCGCTCTATCAACTACTGTGGCGTGCCGGGCACATGCATGCTAACACGGTCGCCAGGTGCACGTTGTTTCCTCTGACACATTGGTGTGGCTGACTTCCCTGTTATGTGGGCAGGAAGCAGTGTGGCTTGTGTCAAGAAGCAGTGTGGCTTGTGTCAAGAAGCAGTGTGGCTTGTGTCAAGAAGCAGTGTGGCTTGTGTCAAGAAGCAGTGTGGCTTGCCTCAAGAAGCAGTGTGGCTTGGCTGGGTTGTGTTTCGGAGGACGCATGGCTCTCGACCTTCGCCTCTTCCAAGTCCGTACGGAAGTTGCAGCGATGAGACAAGACTATAACTACCAATTGGATACCAAGAAATTGGGGAGAAAAAAGGTGTCTCCCAGGCCAGATTGATATGCCCGGCGCGCCGGAAACGGCCCGTGGGCCGTACTTTGCCGCCCTCGACAGGTAACCAGTCCATCCAACAGCATCACCTATATGTTCTCTCCCAGACTGATAGAGAGGATGTCTGGAGTTTATCAGAAGGTAACCAGTCCATCCAACAGCATCACCTATATGTTCTCTCCCAGACTGATAGAGAGGATGTCTGGAGTTTATCAGAAGGTAACCAGTCCATCCAACAGCATCTCCTATATGTTCTCTCCCAGACTGATAGAGAGGATATCTGGAGTGTATCAGAAGGTAACCAGTCCATCCAACAGCATCTCCTATATGTTCTCTCCCAGACTGATAGAGAGGATGTCTGGAGTATATCATAAGGTAACCAGTCCATCCAACAGCATCTCCTATATGTTCTCTCCCAGACTCATGGATAGACAGTTTGGAGTGTATCAGAAGGTAACCAGTCCATCCAACAACATCTCCTATATGTTCTCTCCCAGACTGATATACAGGATGTCTGGAGTGTATCAGAAGGTAACCAGTCCATCCAACAGCATCTCCTATATGTTCTCTCCCAGACTGATACACTCCAGACATCCTGTATATCAGAAGGTAACCAGTCCATCCAACAGAGAGAGAGAGAGAGAGAGAGAGAGAGAGAGAGAGAGAGAGAGAGAGAGAGAGAGAGAGAGAGAGAGAGAGAGAGAGAGAGAGAGAGAGAGAGAGAGAGAGACGAGAGAGAGAGAGAGAGAGACGAGAACGAGAACAGGCAGAACCTGATATGTAAATGAGTTGAGCAAACAGAAGTATCTTTCGATGACCGAATGATCATTCCAGACTCTGCTTCTGTTGAGAGAAATTAAAGGTAAGACGATTGTTATGGGTATTAATATAGTTGATGATATTGTTATGTGTATTCATATAGTTGATGGTATTGTTATGTGTATTCATATAGTTGATGATGTTATGTGTATTCATATAGGTGATGATAGTGTTATGTGTATTCATATAGTTGATGGTATTGTTATGTATAGTCATATAGTTGATGATATTATGTGTATTCATATAGTTGATGATAGTGTTATGTGTATTCATATAGTTGATGATATTGTTATATGTATTCATATAGTTGATGATAGTGTTATGTATATTCATATAGTTTATATTTTTGGTAGACAGAGTGTTATAATAGTCCTACTCTCCTTAAAATGTATTTGATGTAAATTAGATGGGGGAGGGATTGGTTCCATGCCCATCTGTGTTCCCCAGGGTGATCTCTTACTGTATCATAGGCCTATCTTCTTGTCTTCTCAAAACAGGCTTAATAAAACACAACAAACAACAAACAATCATTTTCTCTTTCCAATCTACTGTTAACTCTTTTCACTCAGGAAGGTATTTTGTGTGAAAGAGAGACAATTCAATATTGTGGAAAGACTAACAGCAACTTACACTTCCTCAAAATCGGTTGTGTGTATTCATTGGAGCTCACCGTAGCAAAACGTTTGGCAACTTAAACCGTTTAGGTCACCTAATACGGCGTTTGGAGCAAATAGTTTCTGCTTTGTTGCAAAACTTGTGGCTGCGGTGTAAACTAATGAATACGACCCAGGTAGTGGCCTATGACTCGGTTGTTGATGCCTGGTTGATGCTGACACCTGAACGTAACCTGAGAGGTGTACTATGATGCAAGTAGATATACTGGTTTTCTAAAGTTAGCTAGCTTCAGTTAGCTTCACATTCCAGCTCAAACCCTCATCCATAGGAGTGTACAGAGCGCTAGTCATCAGGAAGGTGCTCTCAGCAGAAGGGAAAATATATAATGACTTGACAGTTTAATCATACAAAATGGCGCTAACTGGACGTGAGCATGTCAAATTCAATCAGTGGAGGCTGCTGAGGGGAGGACTTTCCACCTATTCAACTCCAGCCATTACCACAAGCCCGTCCTCCCCAATTAAGGAGCCACCAACCTCCTGTGAATTCAATATATACAATATTCATTCATCATAATTCTACATTTGATAAATGTATGATAAATGTAATTGTATCATAGTTCTACTATAGTGTAGTGATCTATACAACTTCCGACGTGCGTTTACTGTAAACACTGAGGCTGTACCCGCCTCAGTTACAGTTTTAACAGAGACCAAGAAGGCTATTTGATCACAACGTAGGCCTACCAGTGGCCTACCATCAAAAACAATGTAAAAAAAGGCATCCAATAACATTTAACATGGAAATAGATGTTCTATCATTCAGTCTGCAGTAGCAGCCAATGTGTGGTGTTCAATGTAAGTCTTCATTCCATTAGAAAAAAATGATCAACCCGGGTTTGCTTCCCTGCCCTGCTGTTCGCTACATTGGTGTCAGAATGGAATGGTGTCCGTAAGGTCATCAGAACGCACGGCCTGGACGTGTGAGGGTGCTGAGTAGGTGTCTTCCTGTTCGGAGGTGGCAGTGTGAGCCACATTACAATTCCCACCATGTGGGTTAACCCTATTGGTGCGATGCCTTTCCCACCATCGACCTGGGTTCGCTTCCCTGCCCTGCTGTTTGCTACTCTATTGATATCATAGGCTTTCTGACACCCGTTGAATAAAGCAACACTAGAATATGAGTAAAGGATTTTAGGATAATATCAGTAAGTGTTGATTTAGAGTTGTCTTCTGGGTTCAGCCTTCTAGCTGCCTTCATGAATTGGCTGAAATGTAACAAATGACATGTCTTCAGAGTTGGGAGATAACCACTCCTAGTTTAAATCACCATGGCAACCATGTCATTATTTCCCCAGAGCAACAAGGGAATCTAGAGATGCAACCTTTGTAGAATCACAATCACCTTTATTCACCTAGTACATTAAAACATACATATGTAGGGTCTTGGATTGGCCATCACAAAGCCCTGACCTCAATCCTATAGAAAATTTGTGGGCAGAACTGAAAAAGTGTGTGCGAGCAAGGAGGCCATACAAACCTGACTCTGTTACACCAGCTCTGTCAAGAGGAATGGGCCAAAATTCCCCCAACTTATTGTGGGAAACTTGTGGAAGGCTACCCGAAACATTTGACTCAAGTTAAACAATTTAAAGCAATGCTACCAAACACTAATTGAGTGTATGTAAACTTCTGACCCACTGGGAATGTGATGAAAGAAATAAAAGCTGAAATAAATCATTCTCTCTACTATTATTCTGACATTTCACATTCTTAACATAAAGTAGTGATCCTAACTGACCTAAAACAGGGATTTTTTACTAGGATTAAATGCCAGGAATTGTGAAAAACTGAGTTTAAATATATTTGGCTAAGGTATATGTAAACTTCTGACTTCAACTGTACATTTTAACCAACATTACATAACATAAATTATCTTACTTGTTGCAAAAATCTTTCTGAATGTATAAATTATTTCCCCCTCAGATCAATCATTCCCATTTTAGCCGTTCAGTCTACATTTTCAGATTCGTTTAGAAAATAACAGATTGATAGATAATAGCCTACTTTTAGTGAATACAAATAAGTGTGAGACATGGCCTTGTGTTGCTGCACTGTCTAAAACTACCTTAACAAACAGTGACTTATTATTATTATTATTGACAGTTACCATGGAGAAGAGATGTCACAACTACATAATCATGTGATTGCATTAAATCATCTGACTGTTTCGATGTGTCTGTTAGTAAATGTTTTATTTCTAAGAGATAATGAATAAAAGAGAACAATTGACATTCAAGAATGATTTGTCACTGCGTTAACCACAACCAACATGCTGGATCTCTGTTTAGGGGTCAGTGCTCTAAAATGAGTCTCTCTGGGGAGAGAGAGGAGGGGGACCCTGCCTCCAAAATGAGACTCTCTGGGGAGAGAGAGGAGGGGGACCCTGCCTCCAAAATGAGACTCTCTGGGGAGAGAGAGGAGGGGGACCCTGCCTCCAAAATGAGTCTCTCTGGGGAGAGAGAGGAGGGGGACCCTGCCTCCAAAATGAGACTCTCTGGGGAGACATGACAGGGGGACCCTGCCTCCAAAATGAGATGACAAGTTTGTTCAGAGAAGGAGGGGATTTCCAAAATGAGTCTCATTTGGGGATCAGAAAGGGGGATTGCCTCCAAAATGAGACTTTCTCTCGGGGAACATGACACCACAGCTAAAAGGTGAGATGACAAGTTTGTTCATATGAAGAGTTTATTTCCAAAATGCTATATCCCAATCACATTTGTTTTCATCAGAAATGATTGCTCATGGTTACTTTCTATCGGTTCGGTTGCCAGAGACGCGACCCAGTCGTTAAGTCTTTTTGTTCTGTATCTATGGATGAGACCCAGTAGTTAAGTCGTTTTGTTCTGTATCTATGGATGAGAGCCAGTCGTTAAGTCTTTTTGTTCTGTATCTATGGATGAGACCCAGTCGTTAAGTCTTTTTGTTCTGTATCTATGGATGAGACCCAGTCGTTAAGTCTTTTTGTTCTGTATCTATGGATGAGACCCAGTCGTTCGTTCTAAATGATCCATTGCCAAACTGGGTGGTGACGTTCGTATCCCTTTCTATCTAGCCAACTACAGATAACTTACGGTCACGTCAAAGAGTGCAGCCAGAATAGCAGCAAAGTAGCTGCAGTTCCATTTGTTTTAGCTGTTTTCTAGTGACATTTATTTGGATAAATCCATGACAATGAGCTAATGATGCACAATTTCACCTGGAATAGAACATGTGCTCTCTCATCGGGACACTGTTGTTCAGAGTCCTTTAAACTATCAAAGCCAATGTACCAACATTTCTGAAAACGGATACAGTGGGGAGAACAAGTATTTGATACACTGCCGATTTTGCAGGTTTTCCTACTTACAAAGCATGTAGAGGTCTGTCATTTTTATCATAGGTACACTTCAACTGTGAGAGACGGAATCTAAAATGAAAATTAATTACTTAAAAATCATACAATGTGATTTTCTGGATTTTTGTTTTAGATTCCGTCTCTCACAGTTGAAGTGTACCTATGATAAAAATGACAGACCTCTACATGCTTTGTAAGTAGGAAAACCTGCAAAATCGGCAGTGTATCAAATACTTGTTCTCCCAACTGTATATAGTGTTTTGGAATGAAACTCTTCTTACAGTATGATTCCCCATCTGAGCTCAGAGTAGATGAGAGACATAATGTTTGTCTCTGTTGTGTTGAAGCCCAGTCAAGCAGGAGAGACCAGCCTCCCCTGTAACCAGCTGTGTGTCCATGAAGAGTGACCAGTCTATGGGTACACCTATAAAGTTTAGAGAGGGAGACTTTTCTACTGAACAAAGGTAAGAAGAACTCATGGGTCATGGTCTGTGAGTTAAACAACACTGTCTCTAGTTATTTCTCCTCCCATTTTCCCATTTTTCAATTTCTTTTAGTTGTTTTCAAAATCCATAGGCTAATCCTTTTTTCCATTTTCATAGTCCTAAAACAATATTAAACAAAAACAACATTCCCTCCCTGTGTGTGTGTGTGTGTGTGTGTGTGTGTGTGTGTGTGTGTGTGTGTGTGTGTGTGTGTGTGTGTGTGTGTGTGTGTGTGTGTGTGTGTGTGTGTGTGTGTGTGTGTGTGTGTGTGTGTGTGCGCGTGCGTGTGTGTGCACTCCTTGGATGTTTTGTCCACAGAAACCAACAGGAGAGATCAGAGTCAGAGATTCTCAGTGGTCAGTCTTCCCAGAGTCATCAAACAGACCTGGCCTCTATATTCAGTGTATGTGGTCCTGTTATGTACATTTGTTTTTGTTTACCTCCAGTAAAGTTGATCTGTCAATCATTCATTAATGTGTTAATGAGAAAGTATTTATTCTCTTGTTTAACTAATTTACTTCATTTATTTCAGTTGCTTGAAGAGAATATGACGACATTTGTAAAGAACGAGCTGAAGATGTTCAAGAGGATTCTTAGTCCAGAACTCCCACAAGGCTTTGAGAGTCAGAAGCAGGAAGTGGTGGATGCTGAAGATGAGAAGCAGGAGAGCAGTGCCAGAGAGGGGGCTCTGAAGATCACACTGCACGTCCTGAGGAAAATGAACCAGAAGGAGCTTGCTGACACACTGGAGAAAAGTAAGAGCTGTCTGCCTCATGATGAATGCTGTTTTACAACAAACATCTGTAGCTAAAGTACAGCTAAAGTAGCCGTGTAACTCAATGACATTGTACCAGACTTAACACAACACCTAGTGACCTCATCAAGTACAGTACCAGCAGGGATGTGTTGTGGTGATTAATTTAGACAAGAGAGAATTAATAATACCATCAATAATACCAATAATGATATAAATCAGTCACACCAGTGTGTAATGTATAATGAAAACATGTACACATTTATACAGACAGTTACAGTAAGAGAATACATTATTACAATTTAAACATTATAGCACAGTCCAACAATACTGTAGGCATTCAATCAGATGTAATATTAATATCCTCTGTGTTATTTCTTCATTCAGATGAGCTTGCTGTGATTTGCCAAAGGGAACTCAAATCTCATCTAAAGAAGAAGTTTCAATGTGTATTTGAGGGGATCGCTAAACAAGGAAACCCAACACTTCTCAATAAGATCTACACAGAGCTCTACATCACAGAGGGTGGAACAGGAGAGGTCAATAATGAACATGAGCTGAGACAGATTGAGACAACAACCAGGAAACAAGCAAGACCAGAGACTGCAATCAAATGTAATGACATCTTCACACCCTTAACTGGACAAGACAAACGTATCAGAACTGTGCTGACAAAGGGAGTCGCTGGCATTGGAAAAACAGTCTCTGTGCAGAAGTTCATTCTGGACTGGGCTGAAGGAAAAGCAAATCAGGATGTCCAATTTGTTTTTTCATTCCCTTTTCGGGAGCTGAATTTGATGAAAGAGAAAAAACACACTTTGATTGAACTTCTCAACCACTTCTCTATGGAAACCAAAGAATCAAGAATCTCCAACTACGACAAGTACAAAATTCTGTTCATCTTTGATGGTCTGGATGAGTGCCAACTGCCCCTAGACTTCCAGAACAACAAGATTTGTTGTGACGTCACAGAGTCAACCTCAGTGGATGTTCTGCTGACAAATCTCATCAAGGGAAACCTGCTTCCCTCTGCTCTCCTCTGGATAACTACCCGACCTGCAGCAGCCAATAAGATTCCTTCAGAGTGTGTTGACCAGGTGACAGAGGTACGAGGGTTCAATGACCCACAGAAGGAGGAGTACTTCAGGAAGAGATTCAGTGATGAGGACCTGGCCAGCAGAATCATCTCACACATAAAGACATCAAGGAGCCTCCACATCATGTGCCACATTCCAGTCTTCTGTTGGATTTCTGCAACAGTCCTTGAAGACATGCTGAAACATAAGAGAGAAGAGATGCCCAAGACTCTGACTGAGATGTACACACACCTTGTGGTGTTTCATACCAAACAGAAGAATGAAAAGTATCTTGGGAAAGAAGAGAGAGGTCCAGACTGGAATAAAGAGAGCATTCTGTCACTGGGAAAACTGGCTTTTCAACAGCTTGTGAATGGCAATCTGATTTTCTATGAAGAAGACCTGAAAGAGTCTGGCATTGATGTCAATGAAGCCTCAGTGTACTCAGGATTGTGCACACAGATCTTTAAAGAGGAATGTGGGCTGTACCAGGACAAGGTGTACTGCTTCGTGCATCTGAGCATTCAGGAGTTTCTGGCTGCTGTATATGTGTTCCTTTCATTCAGCAACAACAATGAGAATCTAATGGCCGAACCTCAAACAACATCCAGCAACGATTGTCTACTGAAGCCAGAAGTTACTGTCTACAAGAGCGCTGTGGATAAAGCCTTACAAAGTGAGACGGGAAACCTGGACCTTTTCCTCCGCTTCCTTCTGGGCCTCTCACTGGAGTCCAATCAGAAGCACTTACGAGGTCTACTGACAAAGACAAGAAGCAGCTCACAGAGCCATGAAGAAACAGTCAAGTACATCAAGGAGAAGATCAGGGACAGTCCATCTACAGAGAGGTGCATCAATTTGTTCCACTGTCTGAATGAACTGAATGACCATTCTCTAGTGGAGGAGATCCAAAGCTACCTGAGATCAGGAAGTGTCTCCAGTAATGAACTCTTACCTGCACAGTGGTCAGCTCTGGTCTTTGTGTTGCTGACTTCAGAAAAGGAGCTGGATGTGTTTGACCTGAAGAAATACTCCAGATCAGAGGAAGGTCTTCTGAGGCTGCTACCAGTGGTCAAAGCCTCCAGAACTGCTCTGTGAGTACATCAAATACATTTAAGTGCTAATGATCTGGAAGATTATTCAGTTTAGAGAAAAATCTGTTTTATTGAATAACATATTGAATCAGTGCATTGGTGTTCACATTGGTATAACAATATGACCATACAATTCTAAGACACAGAAGATGAATCTATAGGTTGTTTGAGAGAATAAACCAAATACATTTGCCATTGTCCTTCTACAATCCTGGTGTTAAATGAACAGTGTGTTTGTGAAATCATGATGAT
>NW_024609293.1:0-70000 GCF_018296145.1 Oncorhynchus tshawytscha
TAAAAATGTAATTCAATTTAGAATAAGGCTATAAAGTCATTTTTGGGGAAAAAGTCAAGGGGTCTGAATACTTCCTGAATGCACTGTACATGTACAGTAGGTATGAAAAAAGTGACTATGAATAGATAATAAACAGCGAGTAGCAGCAACGTAAAAGGGGTCAAGCATTTGCATAACTGTTTAGCAGTCTTATGACTTGCGGGTAGAAGCGGTTAAGGAGCCTTTTGGACCAAGACTTGGTGCTCCGGTACCGCTTGCCTGGCCCCAGTGATGTACTGGCCCGTACACGCTGCCCTCTGTTGCGCCTTGCGGTCAGATGCCGAGCAGTTTTCATACCAAGCTCTCAATGGTGTAGACATCAAATTCGTTGAGAATCTGAAGACCCATGCCAAATCTTTTCAGTCTCCTGAGGGGAAATAGGCGTTGTCATGAACACTTCACAACTGTCTTAATGTGTCTGAACCATGATAGTTTGTTAATGACAGGACTTAGTGCCTGCAAGAAACTTGAAGCTCTCAATCAAAAGGAGGAGAGGAGACTAGTGGATTAGTGTCCCGCTCCTTGAAAGTGTCAGCTTTAGCCTTTAGCTCAGTGCGGATGTTGCCTGTAATCCATGGTCTCTGGTTGGGATATGTACTTATTGGGATGATGTCGTCGACGCACTTATTGATGAAGCCGGTGACTGATATGGCATACTCCCAATGCCTTCGGCTGAATCCCGGAACATATTCCAGTCTGTGCTCTTAAAACAGTCCTGTATCTTAGCATCCGTGTCATCTGACCAATTCCGTATTGATCGAGTACTTCCTATGCTTGAGTTTTTGCTTGTAATCAGGAATCAGGAGGATAGAATTATGGTCA
Source organism: Oncorhynchus tshawytscha (assembly GCF_018296145.1). Taxonomy (NCBI): domain Eukaryota; kingdom Metazoa; phylum Chordata; class Actinopteri; order Salmoniformes; family Salmonidae; genus Oncorhynchus; species Oncorhynchus tshawytscha. The sequence goes on from NW_024609293.1 coordinate 862, forward strand.
GATTTGCCAAATGGAGGACAAGGGAGAGTTTTGTACGCATCTCTGTGTGTGGAGTGAAGGTGGTCTAGAGTTTTTTCCCCCTCTGGTTGCACATGTGACATGCTGGTAGAAATGAGGGAAAATGGATTTAAGCATTCCTGCATTGAAGTCCCCGGCCACTAGGAGCCCCACTTCTGGGTGAACATTCTCTTGTTTGCTTATGGCCTTATACAGCTCGTTGAGTGTGGTCTTAGTGCCAGCATCGGTTTGTGGTGGTAAATAGACTACTATGGAAAATATAGATTGAAACTCTCTTGGTAAAGAGTGTTGTCTACAGCTTATCATAAGGTACTCTACCTCAGTATTGATTGAGGTACTCAACAGGTATTGCTTTCTGGAATGGTTGATGGTTATTAGATGGCTGTCTATGGTTAGGTGGGTGTTCTAGTGCCCACCTCTTTCTCCTGTCTTGCTACTGGGGTCTGCTCATCAGTCCCGGTGCTGTTCTTCAGGCTGGATTTGAGGAATATCTACAGTATGGAAATGAAAGAGTGGGTAAGAAAGAGACAGGGGGAGAGAGTGAGGAAAAGGTAACAATTATCTGCCCTCAACACACATGGGAACCCTCACTTACACTTACCGGAGACAAGGGGATAGGGTTCTCTCTCAAATACCTGGGGTTCTCAATCTGCAAGAGAACAAGAAAAGAAACAGAAAAAAGGCCCTTTACTTATTTTGCATCTCCTCCTTTTTCTCAAGACAAGGCTTCAGCACACACACACACACACACACACACACACACACACACACACACACACACACACACACACAGCACACACACACACACACACACACACACCCACCTGACACTCCGCCCTCCTGACCTCCGCCCTCGGTTTGTCTTAAACAATACAGGACTTCAAACTTCAAAGGCCAGCACTTAACACACAGTTAGTTTCTTCCCTCAGCTCTGACTGTTTACAGAAAGGGAATACCTCGGGCCACTTCAAGGCATTGTGTGTGTTCAGCTCAGCTAGGCCCATTTCCGCTTGGCTCCTCTTTCTGCCAGTCAGCCCTTTTGTCAACCCCTGTTACTCCGTAAGCTATCCATGACGCGTCTATCGGCCCAGAGAGACAGATGTGTATACATACTCCCTCACCAAACACGCCCGCTCTGTCCCCTTTGATTACACAGGGAAGAAAGAACACAATGAGACTGAAGAGACGGCTAACAGGAACGACAACTCTGACGTCAGCCCACCTTAGAGTGTGTTAAGACACAAGTGGACTGACTGACATGGCTATGGAGTAAAACCATCAATGGTTCAACTCTGATAGGGGATTAAGCCGGGAGGAGAAACTGTACTGTAGTGAGTCGACGGAGTTGGCGGTTTCATCTAATTTCATTCTCCTTCTTCTCCTTTCCTCTTGTTGTGAGTGACCTCCTTATTTCTCTATGAACTTCCCAGGCAGCTTCACACAGTGTGGAAGACAGCTGCAAGGGAGCAGGCAGGATCACAGCTTTCTGAAACAGAGATCCTCTGACTTTGTAGATGACAACAAATGACAGAGAGAGAGGAAATAGTTCTACAGCTAAGGCTCAAAGGGCCAGGGAGGGCGAAGGACAGGAGTAGAGTGTGTGTGTGAGTATGTGTGAGTGTGTGTGTGCGTGAGTGTGTTTGTGCGTGTTTTTCTCTATGGTGTGAAGGTTCAAGTTGGTGAGCTCATTCAGTAATCCTAAATGAATGGGGGACTGAGGCCTGTTTGAAGGCCCAGAGCTGGAGACCGAACTGGTCTGAACTAAATGACATGTCAGTAAGACAGTGGACATCCAGTATACTCCAGAACGACCAATCGTTCAATACTAAACAGGCAGTGGCTGGACAAACCTCTGCCCTCTGAGCATAGAGTTGGTGCAGAGAAACACTTGTGTTTAACCTCTGACACCCAGTTCAGCAGATCAGGCTTATAAATAAAAGTGATTATAAAGTCTTAACAACATTTTTGAATATTGAAAGACGTCCCACACTTACCTCCCTCTCTGTGGAGCGGAGCGGCCCACATGCCAAGGCTTGCAGGGCAGGGCCAGACCAGACATTGGTGGTGAAACATAAACTGGTGCTAGACTAAACTAAAGTGTGTGTTTGCTTGTGATGTCTGCCCAGCACTGGTACTGGATCCTGTCTGTGGCATTCTCCCTGACAAGGACAGATGGATGAGGCGGCCGCAGACAGAGGAGAGAAGAGAGGAGAGAGGAGAAGAAAGGAGAGCCACTCCACATCAAGGACCTACCGCTCAAGCCAAACAAACACACGTTGTGATGCATCACTTCCTAACGTTGACCCAACGTTGGGCAACAGGTCTGTGAGGCAGACAGGGACAATCGACTGGACTATGAGGGGAAAGACTGCGGTTGTTCTGTTCTCTCCTAAAGGTGAGAGGGAGAGACCTGGCTAGGTGGCTAGATGGCTCTGGGGTACAGACATTTCAAAGAGGATACCAGAAAAGTTTAAACAAAGCATGACCAGGCAAGACAGAATTACATTGAGGCAGCAGAGAATGCTGCAGACAGCTGGTAGTTTCAGCCACTGCAACCAAACATCCTGCTCTTAACTCTGTCTATGTTCCACAGTGCAGAGAGCACAGCCACACAGCTTAACTCTGTCTATGTTCCACAGTGCAGAGAGCACAGCCACACAGCTTAACTCTGTCTATGTTCCACAGTGCAGAGAGCACAGCCACACAGCTTAACTCTGTCTATGTTCCACAGTGCAGAGAGCACAGCCACACAGCTTAACTCTGTCTATGTTCCACAGTGCAGAGAGCACAGCCACACAGCTTAACTCTGTCTATGTTCCACAGTGCAGAGAGCACAGCCACACAGCTTAACTCTGTCTATGTTCCACAGTGCAGAGAGCACAGCCACACAGCTTAACTCTGTCTATGTTCCACAGTGCAGAGAGCACAGCCACACAGCTTAACATGTTCCACAGTGCAGAGAGCACAGCCACACAGCTTAACTCTGTCTATGTTCCACAGTGCAGAGAGCACAGCCACACAGCTTAACTCTGTCTATGTTCCACAGTGCAGAGTACAACCACCTGTAGATCTATTATAGATGATGCTGGTGGTAGTGGAGGCTAGGGGAGCATTGCCAAGCACACTGCCTCTTATCATTATAACTACCACAACACAGAGCAGAGCAGGGCTTCACATCCCCATCTGATACAGGGAGAGAGATGAGAGAGAATCATCAACTTCATCAAAAAAAGAGAGAGACCCGTACAGGTGGAGGGGGAGAGAGAGGGAGAGAGAGGGAGAGGGTGAGTGAAAGAATAAATAAGAGAATAAAGACAACATCAGTGTACTGCTTATCTCTCCCAGGTCCAGTGACTCTCCAGACACAGGAGATAAGACAGGAACACAGCTAAAGACTCTCAGTCTCCCTCTCCTCCTTCCTCCTCCATCTCTAGCCCTCATCTCACTGCTCTCTGACTGTATCCCTGTGGTCTGACAGACACTGCAGCTGTGTAGGTGCTAGTCAGTAGTTGTGTGTCAGTGTGACAGGCAACGTGTAGTCTACTGGGCATGGGGTACTCTCTCATCCAATGGTGGTATATTTCATATAACCAACCTGGAACTGGCTGTGACTGCAATATGCTTCTCAGGCGTCTAGGGCTCCCCCTCTGCTTCAAACAAGCAGGAATTGTAATCCAAACCCTGGTGTGAGAGGCCTATATACTGTACTTACGATGTTTACAGACATGGAATAAATTAGGGATGATTTTTAGCAGGACACAACGTTTTGGGACATTCAGACAGAAATACAGTACATAACCTAAAGTATGTGGACACCTTCTCATCGAACATCTCATTCCAAAATCATGGGCATTAACATGGAGTTGGTCCCCCTTTGCTGTTATAATGGCCTCCACTCTTCTGTGAAGGTTTTCCACTAAATGTTGGAACATTGCTGCGGGGACTTGCTTCCACTCAGCCACAAGAGCATTAGTGAGTTCGGGCCCTGATGTTGGGCGATTAGGCCTGGCTCGCAGTCAGCGTTCCAATTCATCCCAAAGGTGTTCAATGGGGTTGAGGTCAAGGCTCTGTGCAGGCCGGTCAAGTTCTTCTCCACATATCTCGACAAACCATTTCTGTATGGACCTTGCTTTGTGCACGGGGGCATTGTCATGCTGAAACAGGAAAGGGCCTTCCCCAAATGGTTGCCACAAAGTCGGAAACACAGAATAGTCTTTACACCACACCAGCCGACGCTTGGCATTGATCTTAGGCTTGTGTGCTGCTGCTCGGCCATGGAAACCCATTTCATGAAGCTACCGACGAACAGCAAGGGTGCTGACATTGCTTCCAGAAGCATTTTGGAGCTCAGTAGTGTTGCAACCGAGGACAGTGTTGCTCCTAGACGTTTCCACTTCACAATAACAGCACATACAGTTAACCAGGGCAGCTCTAGCAGGGAAGAAATGTGGCGAAATGACTAGTTGGAAAGGTGGCATCCTATGACGGTGCCACATTGAAATTACTGAGCTCTTCGTTAAGGCCATTCTACTGCCATGTTTGTCTATGGAGATTCCATGGTGGTGTGCTCGATTTTATACACCATTAGTAATGGGTGTGGCTGAAATTGCCGTATCCACTCATTTGAAGGGGTGTCCACATACTTTTGTATATATAGCACAGAAGGTTGGTGGCACCTTATTTTGGGGAGGACGGGCTCGTGGTCATGGCTGGAGCGGAATAAGTGGAATGGTCTCAAATACATTGATACAATTTAATTTGCTCTGTTCCAGACATTATTATGAGCCGTCCTCCCCTCAGCAGCCTCCAGTGATATGTTGTGTATGTTATGCATGCTTATCGGACTAGAATATGGAATCATGTTGGCTCTATTCGTGGAATTTCTATCTGCCACGTTCAACAACGTTTGGCTACTGAATGTGGCCCTGGCAGACATACCCCAGGTTCCAGCTGTTGAGGCGAGTTTCCAGTTCACTGTCGTCAGGAGACGGCACCACTGGCTTCCTGTGGCCATCCACCTAGGGACCAAAGAGAATAGGTGATATTGAGTGTGGGACAACAAGTGCACATACTGTTCAGTAGGGTGTGTTGTATTCTTATCACCCAGCCCCACACAACTGCTTCTCCAACCCTTCTTTACTATACTCTCCTCCCTTCCTCTCCCCTCCATTCCCCTTCCTTACTCTCCTCCCCTCCTCTCCTCTCCCCTCCATTCTCCTTCCTTACTCTCCTCGTCCCTCTCCTCTCTTCCATTCTCCTCCCTTCCCCTCCATTCCCCTTCCTTACTCTCCTCTCTCCTTTCCTCCATTCTCCTTCCTTACTCTCCTCCCCCACCCTCCTCCATTCTCCTTCCTTACTCTCCTCCCCTCCCCTCCTCTCCCCTCCATTCCCTTCGTTACTCTCCTCATCCCTCTCCTCTCTCCTTTCCTCCATTCTCCTTCCTTCCTCTCCTCCCCTCCCCTCCATTCCCCTTCCTTACTCTCCTCTCTCCTTTCCTCCATTCTCCTTCCTTACTCTCCTCCCCTCCCCTCCATTCCCCTTCCTTACTCTCCTCTCTCCTTTCCTCCATTCTCCTTCCTTCCTCTCCTCCCCTCCTCTCCCCTCCATTCCCTTCCTTACTCTCCTCTCTCCTTTCCTCCATTCTCCTTCCTTCCTCTCCTCCCCTCCCTCCCCTCCATTCCCCTTCCTTACTCTCCTCTCTCCTTTCCTCCATTCTCCTTCCTTCCTCTCCTCCCCTCCCCTCCATTCCCCTTCCTTACTCTCCTCTCTCCTTTCCTCCATTCTCCTTCCTTCCTCTCCTCTCCCCCCTCCCCTCCATTCCCCTTCCTTACTCTCCTCTCTCCTTTCCTCCATTCTCCTTCCTTCCTCTCCTCCCCTCCTCTCCCCTCCATTCCCCTTCCTTACTCTCCTCTCTCCTTTCCTCCATTATCCTTCCTTACTCTCCTCCCCTCCTCTCCCCTCCATTCCCCTTCCTTACTCTCCTCTCTCCTTTCCTCCATTATCCTTCCTTACTCTCCTCCCCTCCTCTCCCCTCCATTCCCCTTCCTTACTCTCTCTCTCCTTTCCTCCATTATCCTTCCTTACTCTCCTTCTCCTCTCCTCCATTCCCCTTCCTTACTCTCCTCTCTCCTTTCCTCCATTCTCCTTCCTTACTCTCCTCCCCCCACCCTCCTCCATTCTCCTTCCTTAGTCTGGTCTTCCCTCTCCTCTTTAACTCCTCTTCCTCTCTCCTATCCTCCTCCCCTTTCCTCCATCCCCCCTACCCTCCTCTCTCCCATTCTCCTTCCTTACTCTCCTCTTCTCCCCTCCTTCTCCTCTTTGCCTCCCTGTCCTCCTCCTCCTACCCACGCCAGATGTTTGGCGGTTCCAGACCATTACCGTCCCCGTCCTGTCCCCCTGCAGTCTAAATTCCAGTCCAGGGGTCACAACGCTCTCCCCTCTGTTGTTTTGCTCAGTCTTTTGTTACAGGGCGCCCCACTCCTGAAACGCTGTTATATAATGTGAACTTTATGTGAACGTTGTGAATGTTATGCAAACGTTTCCAGAGTGCTGCTGTTGATTCAGGATCAGGTTTTGTGAACATTTCGTATATACGTTATAATGTGAACATTTCCAGGGTGCTGTTGTTTTTCGGGTCAGGTTTTGCCTGGGGTTGGGTTTGGGGCTTGGTGAGGGTGAGATATAAGAGAAATATCCAATAAAGTGGAAGTGTAGGCATTTTTTTAACCCGACTGAAATTAGGTGGAGGGTGGACCTCTCCCTCTCCCTCTCTCTTTCGTAACAGAACAAGGCACACTGCCAAGTTAACACCTCATATTACACAGACAAATGACGGAAATACCAGGCTGATTAAAATGGTCATACTCCTGATTCATCGCCTGTAAATGTCATCCACAGTGTTTATTATCATTGATATCGCGGTATGCCAAGTACGAGTGTCACGCACGGTGTAATGTCATACTCTCTGTGTCGCAGCCATTCAACCTACCGTGTGAAAATACAATCAATGGTATGATATGATGGAGAACGTCATCACAGAATAGAATATGTCCTGCCTGAAATGTAAGACTCCGTAATTACAAACTCAGTAACTAAGATAAAATAGGCTAAATGTAAAGAGTTGCCAAGTAGTGACAAGGAGTGTTGTAGAGTACTGCTGACCCCTTTGTTGTGGTCTTCAGAAGAGCGTTTCACTGGGCTGGAGGCCAGGGGCCGAGATGGAGACATCTCCTCATATAGCCGTCTTCTCCTGGATACAGAGGGAATGAGAGAGAGAGAGAGAATGTGAGAAAGAGAGGGAGGGAAGGAGAAATGTGAGAAAGAGAGGGAGGGAGATATATAGAGAGAGGGAGGGAAAAAGAGAGATGGAGAGAGAGATTTACATTAGGAAAGATTGAAGAAAACAACTAAATACAAAGATCTGAGTGTATCACTGGTTATATTACAGGAAACAGCTTCACCCAATCACTGGCTTACATTATGTCTATCAATATAATTTGTAACTCATCAAATGTGAGTCGTGCAGTACAGATGTAGGATCTTTATATTTTGACCTGTATTGTCGCAGCAAAATAATACTGCAGGTTTTTGCGACGGCACTTGAAGAAACTTTCAAAGTTCTTGAAATGTTCCATATTGACTGACCTTCATGTCTTAAAGTAATGATGGACTGTCATATCTCTTTGCTTATTTGAGCTGTTCTTACCACAATACATTTATTTTGCATAACCCATCATGTACACTACCGTTCAAAAGTTAGGGGTCTTTAAGACATTTTATTTTTAAAGAAAAGCACATTTTTTGTCCGTTAAAATAACATCAAATTGATCATAAATACAGCGTAGACATTGTTAATGTTGTAAATGAGTATTGTAGCTGGAAACGGCAGATTTTTTATGGAATATCTGGCTCTAACCAGAATAGAAAGAGGAGTGGGAGGCCCCGGTGCATTTTTAGCAACTGAGCAATAGGACAAATACATTAGAGTGTCTAGTTTGAAAAACAGACAGCCTCACAAGTCCTCAACTGGCAGCTTCATTAAATAGTACCTCAAAAAATCAGTCTTAATGTCAACAGTGAATAGGCAACTCCTGGTTTGCTGGCCTTCTAGTTAAAGCATTCAAATAAATAATTATTTAACTAAAATGTTAAACAAGGTTGTAGCGTGAAGCAATAAAATGGGGTACCTAGCTAGCACCACAGAACAAACAGTTCCTGAAAACAATGACCAGTAGAAACTGCAGTCATTTTCATTATATTTTACAGCAATGATTTAGGAATCCTTGTGGGTAAGTATTAGCTAGGTAGCCACTTGATGTTCTGACAAGCTAACTTCAGTTCATGAAAATAAATAGCTACAGCCAGACTAATAAACACTGTTGCCCAAAGCTAACGTTATAAGCAGCCAGCCAGCATAATCTGGCTAGTGAGGCTCAGACCAGACCAGAAGGTATGTGTTGAAAATGAAGAATAGCCACAATAAGGATTAGGCACAATAGTGGAATCTGAATGAGACTGAATGATACAAAAGTTGTATGTTCTCAATTAGTGTCAGTTGAGGTCAAACTTATCATCGTGAAACTAATGGCGTGCATATTTTGTATCCTTTGTGTGTTCTCTACCAGCTGTAAAAGCAGCCTACGTGAAGACTAGCCGCCACACTTTCTTCTCCTCAAGTATGCACGCACACACACACGCACACACCGGGGGCCAAGCGAGCAGTGCAATGTCGGGCCTCAAAGTCAACAGGTGGATGAGGATAATTGAATCAGATGTGTCTGGAGTCTGAGGCCCAGAGATCAAAGCTGTGCCAGCCAGGCAGGTCGGGGCTAGGGGAGAGAGAGGGGGAGTGTGTGTGTGTGGGTCTCTGCTGCTGCAGCCAGTCTTATTAAAACAGCCTGACATCTATACGCTTCGTCCATGACCTCCAGGTGCAGGAGCCAGAGGCCCTAGGTCTCACCCTCAGGCACCCCAAGGAAGGCAGCCAGACCCTGTGGCACAAACAAGACGCGGACCCCTTAACTCAACCACCTGGAGGCAAGGTCAACGAACAGACTCTGGCCTTACAGGGAAAGACCCGAGGCGGCTAAACAGGTCATTTATAAAAGCTGTTTGATGTCTGATGCTGCAAGGACAATGTTATTGTCACACTTGGATGGAGGAGAGGTTAGGGGTTCTCATGTGTGGAGCTCAGATGATAGACAGGAGTCAGGGTGAGTAAATCAGAAAGAAGAAAAACAAAGAGAGAGAAACAGAAGGGATTCACATATAGGGGTTAACAAATATTCATCCTTCCACCTTTGCCTGTTTGCTATGAGGGCAGAAAGACCAGAAATTCCCCTTGTCTATTGTAACGAACGCAACACTTCCACACATGCCGAGTCAACATTCGGCTCCCCCAACAGATACACACACTTCGTCTCTCTCCCCCTTCTCTCAGAGCTCTCCAAGGAACGCCAAAGACAACAACGTGTCAAGACAATCATGGCGTGTTTAAGGCCTGATCCATAAGTGACATGCGAGTACCAGGAGTCAGCTTCACACCAGGGCCTCTGAGGATGATCTCTTAACCTGGATCAGCTTGCTACCCCCATTCCTTTCACACAGACACAACTAGACTTTATCCGTTGAGAACAGAGAGAACCATCACGGACGACATCACCGGTTCTGCCGGTGAGTAACGCCATCTTGTGGCCAAATCTGGAACTTACTCACTCCAGCCAAACATGGTGTCTCTCCTAGCCAGTTAAAAACAGAGTTTCTAAACCTAGAGGCCCAACAACAGGATACTTCCGAGATTTTAGGAAGATGTTCCTAATGTTTTGTATACTCAGTGTAGAACAGGATTGCCAGATATAGAACAGGATTGCTGATACAGTCTAACCTGCAAGCACCCCAAAGTTAAATGACTACTTGACCTATCACCCCATTGCCTGATTAATGGCATGAGGCAGAGATCAAAAGATCATACATCACAAGGAGTCAAATTAGGTCCCTAGAGTTTTATCTAAATGGGAGAGACACATTAAAGAGCATGTGTACTAAGTCATTTTCTCCATGAGGCCTTCAACCTGTGATCTATACGCTCTTTAAATGCTCTTATCCCAATCAGACACTAGTCAGACAAAATCAAATCCAGCTCTTCAATACAACCAGTGTACTTAGGCTAACTGAGGTAACCGTTAGACATGCTTGTGAAACTGGTCAGACTTGTGACAAGGACATCTCGTACGTCATGCCAACAACTTTTCACAATCAAACGTACGTGTATCTTTAAAGTGACTATACACATAAGCCCACAAACAGAACCATCATGAATCTATCTGACCTGAATGGTTCTTTGGCTCAAGATGCCACTGAATTTTCCACTGCAAGCAACTAGTCGTCCCTATCAACACATGTTTAATGACATTTTCCAAGAACAACTCACCACTTTCCCCTTGGCCCAGATAAAAAAAAAAGTAGATTCAAAGCATTACAGGTCCCTCCCTCCCTCATTGTATTGGGCCTAACCATTGGGCACAATGGGTAGGCCCAACGTCTAGTTTTGATTTGCATTTGGTTGAGTTATCAACTAATGTGAAATCAACCAAAAATGTAACCATGTCATTGGATTTAGGTTAAAAGTTAGGTGAAGGCCTCCAGAGTGGCGCAGCGGTCTAAGGCACTGCATTGCAGACTTGCGGCGTCATTACAGCCTGGGCTTAAATCCCATAGGGCGGCGTCCCATAGGGCAGCGCACAATTGGCCCAGCATCGTCCAGGTTAGGAGAGGGTACGGCTGGGGGCTTTACTTGGCTCATCGCGCTCTAGCGACTCCTTGTGGCGGGCCGGGCGCCTGCAGGCTGACTTCGGTTGTCAGTTGAAAGGTGTTTCCTCCGACACATTGGTGCAGCTGGCTTCCGGGTTAAGCGGACTGGTGTTAAGAAGTGCGGCTTGGCGGGACATGTTTCGGAGGACCCATGACTCTACCTTCGTCTCTCTCGTGCACGTTGGGGATTTGCAGCGATGAGACAAGATCGTAATCACGAAATTGTGGAGAAAAAAATACTAAATTCCCTTACGTTGATGACTTTTTCAAATCCAATAATTTTTCCACATTGATTTTATTTTGTTTAAATGACATGGAAACAATGTTTTTGCAGTGGGTAGCAGCCTAGTTAAGAGATTTGCTAAAGGGCTCCAAATTAATGCTTGTCCTCTTGTCCGGGACAAGTTTATATATATATATATTTAAGACAAGAAGAATAAGCTATAGATTTAAGTTGTCCGAATGGAAACAAAAAAATGTATCACAAAAATCACAATATCAAACAAATACAACAATCAGTATTGGATCAGAGGCTAACATTGGAATAATATTCAAATATATTTTTCATGTACATAAAAAAAACATTTTTAAAGCCTAGATGTCATAGTGTAAGTGATATGCATATTGGCTACAGCCTCATGTCCAAACCAACGCTGACATGAGGGAGGAAGCAAAAATGTAGCCAAACTTTAATGAGACTTTTAATTACATAAATATAGGCTAAACACCAGTCATGTTAGACAAAAATAATGAAGGATAATTAACATCAATGTCTATAAGCTTGATTCTGTCGACATGCTGGAGGAAAAGTTCGTTCAGATCAAATGGTCACACGACGGAGAGTGAAGGAAAGGGAAAGAAAGACAGTGCCTGTTGCCCACCGGACATCCCCCATCTTTAATCTAAGAGGAGGTGGTTAGCATTTGGAAACTATTTAACCTGTCACACCCTGACCATAGTTTGCTTTGTATGTTTCTATGTTTTGGTTGGTCAGGGTGTGATCTGAGTGGGCATTCTATGTTGGATGTCTTGTTTGTCTATTTCTATGTCTGGCCTGATATGGTTCTCAATCAGAGGCAGGTGTTAGTCATTGTCTCTGATTGGGAACCATATTTAGGTAGCCTGGGTTTCACTGTGTGTTTGTGGGTGATTGTTCCTGTCTCTGTGTTTTGCACCAGATAGGACTGTTTTAGGTTTTCGCACGTTTGTTGTTTTGTTAGTTTATTCGTGTACAGTTTCTTTATTAAAGTACAATGAATAACAACCACGCTGCATTTTGGTCCTCCTCTACTTCACCTAAAGAAAACCGTTACATAACCATAAACTTAAATAGTTTAAAACCTAGATGTTTTATGTCATTTTATGAAGTGGGTCTTACCTTGTTTCAAAGTAGCCTAGCCAAAATACAACAATAGAAATGTTGAGGGAATTACTTTATAAACACTTAATACGCCATTGAAAACAGCATTTTTCTCATGTTCTATTGGTTTTCAAATCAACATTATTTTACTGTCCAGCAGCCAAAGGAATAATTCTAGTCACTTTAGTAACCCATGCTAGTTAGATCTCCCCTTTCCTAATCTGTGTCACATGAAACCACTTGCGCATCCGTGTGCTTTTGAGAACAGTGTTTCCCTGCCAATTGCATTTAGGAACATTTGCCCATAGCTTACAACCAAGTGTGCATTTTTAAGCTTATAATATGAAGAAATAAAACTTTATCAACATTTTAGGGTAAACAGACTGATCTGATGTATCAGACCTTATTGCTTTTCTTTCATGTGCAGCGGTTGTATGAATTTTGGGTCAGTCATCCTAGAACTGTCCCAGTTTTGAACCGTAGACATATTTTTTGGTGTTCCAGGGAAAATGGGAAGCCATTAATTTCAGCCCTGGAGGAAATTATTTATCTTTATTATTTATAAAGACATAAAAAGCATTTGGTTGTAATTGTAATGTTGCAATGTATTATAGGCTACCAAGTGTGGCCAACCATCCTCCAGGAAAGCCTTAAAGGGGCAGTGTTGTGTTTTGAGATAGGCTTGACTATGCAAAGAGTGTAGCCTAGATTTTTGTCTGATTCTCTATGGCAGTGGTTCCCAAACTTCTTATAGTCCCGTACCCTCAAATGTTGTTTTTTGCCATCATTGTAAGCCTGCCACAAACACTATACAATACATTTATTTAACATAAGAATGAGTGTGCGTTTTTGTCACAGCCCGGCTCGGGGGAGGTGACAAAGAGATCTTATAGGACCAGGGCACAAATAATAATATTCAATAATTTTGCTCTTTATTTAGCCATCTTACATTTGAAAATTTATTTGCTCATCAAAAATGGTGAATAACTCACCACAGGTTAATGAGAAGGGTGTGCTTGAAGGATGCACATAACTCTGCAATGTTGGGTTATATTGGAGAGTCTCAGTCTTAAATCATTTTCCACACAGTCTGTGCCTATATATAGTTTTCATGCTAGTGAGGGCCGAGAATCCACTCTCACATAGTTACGTGGTTGCAAAGGGCATCAGTGTCTTAACAGCGCGATTTGCCAAGGCAAGAAACTCTGAGCGCAGCCCTATCCAGAAATCTGTCAGTAGCTTCTGATTAAATACAATTTTCATAAAACCACTTGTTGCAATTTCGATGAGGCTCTCTTGTTCAGATATCACTAACTGGACTGGAGGCAGGGCATGAAAGGGATAACGAATCCAGTTGTTTGTGTCGTCCGTTTCAGGAAAGTACCTGTGTAATTGCGCACCCAGCTCACTCAGGTGCTTCGCTATATCACATTTGACATTGTCTGTAAGCTTGAGTTCATTTCCACACAAAAAATCATACAATGATAGAAAGACCCGTGTGTTGTCCTTATTAATGCAGACAGAAAAGAGCTCCAACTTCTTAATCATAGCCTGAATTTTGTCCCGCACATTTAATATAGTTGGGGAGAGTCCCTGTAATCCTAGATTCAGATCAATCAGGGAAGAAAAACATCACTCAGATTGGCCAGTCGTGTGAGAAACTCATCATCATGCAAGCGGTCAGACAAGTGAAAATCAAGGTCAGTAAAGAAAACTAAGCTTGTCTCTCAATTCAAAAAAATGTGCCAATACTTTGCCCCTTGATAACCAGCAAACTTCTGTTTGTTGTAAAAGCGGTACATGGTCGCTGCCCATATCATAGCGCAGAAAATACACGAGAATTCAGGGGCCTTGCTTTAACAAAGTTAACCATTTTCACTGTTGTATCCAAAACGTATTTCAAGCTGTCAGGCATTCCCTTGGCAGCAAGAGCCTCTTGGTGGATGCTGCAGTGTACCCAAGTGGCATCGGGAGCAACTGCTTGCACGCGCGTTACCACTCCACTATGTCTCCTTGTCATGGCTTTTGCGACATCAGTACAGATACCAACATGAGCAGCAGCTACGTTTGGCTACATACGGAACGTTAGTGGAATTCCCGTGAGAGAGTAAGGGTTAATGTGATTGGATGTTAATTATTTGACATTGTTATTACGCTGAACACTAGATGGTCGCATTTTATTTTTGGCAGTGAAACGAGCCTACTTAGGCGAGAAAAATACCTCACCCAAATGTATAGCCCCGTTGGAAAGTATAAATGGACTGTTTGAAAATGTGCAGATTGTTTATTTTTTATGTGAATTTTTTTGTGTGTTTATTTGGCATACCTCCGACAGCATTGCGTGTACCCCAGTTTGGGAATACCTGCTCTATGGTTTAAAAAAAAATTGAAAAACGTTATGCTTTTTATTTTATAAAGTGGTTCATTGCATCATAAAATTATGTGTTAGAGAACTACTGTAATTAACGTATTGTAAAAAATAATTAAATAATTAAAAGTAGCCGAGACAATGTTTCAGAATTCACAGGCAGTCCAGCATATTTAGGTTGGAGGAAAAGTCAATGCAAATAATTGTTGAAGTCAAATGTTCTGCTGACAAGTCCACAACAATTAGCCACTTTTTTTCAGACTACTTAAGAACCTAGAAACAGGAAGTCTAGGGACCATGCAGTAGCCTATACAAAAATACAAGTGTCCACTGTCCATATCTGATTGCACTGTCATGAGGTATTCTGTCAAGCTGCCGAAAACAATGCAGACTGCTCAAAAAGAGCACAACCATGTCGATTATGTTGTGTAAATTCAACGAAATAGCTACGTCAATGCAATGTGATTACATTAATTAAAAACAAGTTACATGTAATCGAAAATGTAATCTCCGTAATCCCCAAAAGTAATTATTTAGCATGAGGGCCATAAACAATAACTAGTAATGCTGCAAACTCCAAGAAAGGTTCAAATCTACCCTTTCTGGTAAATAGAGTTATAAATTGCTGAGCTGTAGTCACTTCTCAGGACATAAAATATGATACATCATACAAAATATTTCATATTTGTATTTCCTATTCAACAGAACTGTATGAACAAGGCTTGAAATTACTTATATGCTATCTAAATATAGTATTATCAATTTATAAAACCACTAACTATAAGATGTCACCTTCCTTATAACTGTAAAATACACATTTGTCTGTTGAGTGTTAGAGAAAATTTGCATATTTTCAAAAGGTCTCTCTTGATCAAAATGTCTGCCCCCATCGCTGTAAACGTCTCACAGAGCTCTAGCTTGGCTTCCTGAACTCGTTAGGAGCTTACCTTTCATTTCATATTAATATTGTCTGTCTATGACAAACAAAGTGTTCGTTTAAAATCTAGAATTATTTTAGATAATGGCTATCGACTTGATCTCTCCTGCAGTGCTATGATGTAAGGATTGCAGACATGTGATTTGTCAGTGGCTGTGACGTAGGGTTCAGCCAGGAGTTCATGTACAGTCAGAAGAGCTAACAAAGATGGCAGGAGGGACATCCCAGCTTCAAGTGGTTTCATATTTCCCATCCTAGGTCACACAGGCTCAGAAAATATACTTCTGTGGGAATAAAGGCTATCACTCAGTGTAATGTGGTGTATAACATAGTCAGATTAAACAGGTGAACAGACAGTTTATCATTTACATTAAAGTATGTATGCAACTACTGTAAAAAAACATGTTGAGTAGCTTAGACAATGTTTCAGAATTCAAGGGTAGTCCAGCATATTTAGGTTGTGGGAAAGGTCAATGCAGAATCACAGGTCCCATAAACAGGGGACTTTAAATCTAAGAGGTTTTTAAGTAAGAGGAAATAACTAGGAAACAATGTTGACTCAAACACTTTTGCCCAGAGGGTGAGGTGGTCTATTCCAGAATAAACACTTTTGCCCAGAGGGTGAGGTGGTCTATTCCAGAATAAACACTTTTGCCCAGAGGGTGAGGTGGTGGTCTAAATTGCCCAGAATAAACACTTTTGCCCAGAGGGTGAGGTGGTCTATTCCAGAATAAACACTTTTGCCCAGAGGGTGAGGTGGTCTATTCCAGAATAAACACTTTTGCCCAGAGGGTGAGGTGGTCTATTCCAGAATAAACACTTTTGCCCAGAGGGTGAGGAGGTGGTCTATTCCAGAATAAACACTTTTGCCCAGAGGGTGAGGTGGTCTATTCCAGAATAAACACTTTTGCCCAGAGGGTGAGGTGGTCTATTCCAGAATAAACACTTTTGCCCAGAGGGTGAGGTGGTCTATTCCAGAATAAACACTTTTGCCCAGAGGGTGAGGTGGTCTATTCCAGAATAAACACTTTTGCCCAGAGGGTGAGGTGGTCTATTCCAGAATAAACACTTTTGCCCAGAGGGTGAGGTGGTCTATTCCAGAATAAATACTTGTGTGTGTTTGAATTCAGCAGACGTCTACTGTAGCTGGCAGGCATAGCAGTTGAGTATGTAGCTTAAGCTCTAGTCTATGCCAGGGAATAACCTACCTGTGTGTGTTAGAGTAGGCTGTGGGAGAGGACCTGGCCCTCTCTCTGAGCAGGCTGTCCCAGGAGTCGTCACCCTGGCCCAGCTCTCCCGTTACCCAGTCAGGCAGGCCTGCAGTGCTCTGCTCCAGGCCCTGGCCACATAGAGGCTCGTCAAAGTAGATGGACTGGCAATGAGAGTGCAGAGCTGAGTTTAGCCATCTAAAACAGTCAAAAACATATAACATGCAGTCTACAAAGTACTATAAAATGGAATATCATGAATTAAACAAATAAACAAACATAAGCAACATGGGCAGTCTACTAGCAGTATAGAGCAGAAAGTATACTATTTATAGTAGCTTACATCATCAGCGCACTTTAGTACTATACCGAGGATTGTTTGTTTACCATATATGTTGGTAGAGTCTTGAGACTGCCTGACTCTGGCTTGTGGCTGAAAGGGCCCTCCAGGACCCCTCTTCTGAGCATGTGCAGGAGCAGGCGGGCGTACATGTTGCGGTTCTTGCGTCCCATCAGGCCCGAGCCGGATACACCTGGGTCACACAGCTTCTTGATCCACAGGGCACACAGCTGGCGCTCTGATGTCAAATAGGGAGCAAGAAATTACAATCAATGCATTACTAACACATATGACAATTACAATTTATAGAACACTTGCTTTTTAGTAATACAACTCATTTTACTGTAGGCCTACCTGTCTTGTGGGGGAGTTTTAGGACATATGGTTTCATGTCAACCAGGTGATGGTCAAACTCTGAGTCCAGTTTCTCCCATGTCTCTTCTTGTTTGTTCATAATGTCCTGCACATTGGGAATAACACATTTAACGTGTTACTTTCGATTGGTTACTGTGTTTACATGCAAACGTGTCCACTCCGCCCCTCAGAGCACATTTTAGCTATTGCTTCACAAAAACCATGCGCAACTAAACTACTTCAGAACTAGAAGTTTCAATACAAATGTAGCAAGTCTTTGCTGTTACTGTCATCAATTCGGCATCCCTGCATAGAACTAACGTTGGAAGAGTTAGCTGCACACAGACTGAGCCACCAAGCTCAGCTGGCTAATAACAACTGAACCGTTGCTAGACACTTCGACTAGCATCGAGAAGGTGAGGACGGCATATCTATCCTACTAGCTATCTCTCACAACTGAATCTGACATATAGTTAGTTTGCCAATAATGGTGCAGTTAGCTACAGTAGCAATCTGGCTAGCATCAGTTCTGTTGCTAACAGTAGTTCAAGCAGCACGTCAAAACGACAAAACAAAGTGGCCCGCGCACTTAGTATTCACTTCTAATTTGTATAAATGTTACTCGTTAGTTAGATAATTACAATATATTACACTTCAAGCTAACATTGTGCGATAATACTGGAAAAATTAGAGTTATTGGCTTGTTATTACCAGCTTCTGCAGATCTAAACGGTTCAAACTTCTGCTACACAGACTGCGTCCTACGTCACATCCTTTTTCCATAAACAGAAAACGGGAGCGTCCTTGTTGTCATAGAAACTGTCAAGCTGATGAAACGAGTGCTCATGCTGTCATTTCCAAAATGGTACCCTTTCTGTGCATTTGCAAGATGTTGCATTGAGTATAGAGTTAAATACTTGTACATAATTCTGTGATGCAGACCTGCGTTTACTATGCACAGTTCTGTTTGGTTCTAGGTAAAATAAAATACAAATAATAATAATAATAATAATTGGAAACCAGCAGTCTAGTCTAGGCCCATTTGTAAATAGTTTCAAATAGAACTATTTACAGGATTTTTTTAAATGTATTTTTAAATGCTTTCAAATACTAAAAAGTCGTTGGATTCGGCCACATTGTTTTAAAATACTGAATGACAAAAAATAAGTATTTAAAATACAAAAATGTAAATATTCATAAATGTATGCCTATTTGAACCCAGGTCTGCTGTGATGTTACTTTCGACTAGTTACTGTATGTTTACATGCAAACATGTACACTCCACCCCCCAGAGTACATTTTAGCATTTTCAAAAATTCCACATAACATTCTACACTATACATAAAGTCAGCAAAAAAAAAATAAACGTCCTCTCACTGTCATCTGCATTTATCTTCAGCAAACTTAACATGTGTAAATATTTGTATGAACATAAGATTCAACAACTGAGACATAAACTGAACAAGTTCCACAGACATGTGACAAACAGAAATGGAATAATGTGTCCCTGAACAAAGGAGGGGTCAAAATCAAAGGTAACAGTCAGTATCTGGTGTGGCCACCAGCTGCATTAAGTACTGCAGTGCATCTGCTCCTCATGGACTGCACCAGATTTGCCAGTTCTTGCTGTGAGATGTTACCCCACTCTCCCACCAAGGCACCTGTAAGTTGCCGGACATTTCTGGGGGGGAATGGCCCTAGCCCTCACCCTCCGATCCAACAGGTCCCAGACGTGCTCAATGGGATTGAGATCCAGGCTCTTCGCTGGCCATGGCAGAACAGTGACATTCCTGTCTTGCAGGAAATCACGCACAGAGCGAGCAGTATGGCTGGTGGCATTGTCATGCTGGAGGGTCATGTCAGGATGATACTGCAGGAGGGGTACCACATGAGGGAGGAGGATGTCTTCCTGTAATGCACAGCGTTGAGATTGCCTGCAATGACAACAAGCTCAGTCCGATGATGCTGTGACACACTGCCCCAGACCATGACGGACCCTCCACCTCCAAATTGATCCCGCTCCAGAGTACAGACCTCGGTGTAACGCTCATTCCGTTGACGATAAACGTGAATCCGACCATCACCCCTGGTGAGACAAAACCGCGACTCGTCAGTGAAGAGCACTTTTTGCTCGTCCTGTCTGTTCCAGCGACGGTGGGTTTGTGCCCATAGGCAATGTCGTTGCCGGTGATGTCTGGTGAGGACCTGCCTTACAACAGGCCTACAAGCCCTCGGTCCAGCCTCTCTCAGCCTATTGCGGACAGTCTGAGCGCTGATGGAGAGATTGTGTGTTCCTGGTGTAACTCGGGCAATTGTTGTTGCCATCCTGTACCTGTCCCGCAGGTGTGATGTTCGGATGTACCGATCCTGTGCAGGTGTTGTTACACGTGGTCTGCCACTGCGAGGACGATCAGCTGTCCCCTGTAGCACGGTCTTAGGTGTCTCAAAGTACAGACATTGCAATTCATTGCCCTGGCCACATCTGCAGTCCTCATGCCTCCTTGCAGCATGCCTAAGCCACGTTCACGCAGATGAGTAGGGACCTGGGCATCTTTCTTTTGGTGTTTTCAGAGTCAGTAGAAAGGCCTCTTTAGTGTCCTAAGTGTTCATAACTGACCTTAATTGCCTACCGTGTGTAAGCTGTTAGTGTCTTAATGACAGTTCCACAGGTGCATGTTCATTCATTTTTTATGGTTCATTGAACAAGCATGGGGAAACAGTGTTTAAACCCTTTACAATGAAGATCTGTGAAGAGTTATTTGGATTTTTAAGAATTATCTTTGAAAGACAGGGTCCTGAAAAAGGTTTATTTTTGCTGAGTTTACATGGTAAACCAAAATCATGATATTAATAGCAAACATTTACATATTGTCTTTTTTATTTTTGTAATGGAAATGTTTAGGCCTATTATCAATATCATGATTTTGGTGTACTGTTTATAGGGCTAGCTGGATTATTGGTTTGTGAAAGTGATTGAACGTGTTTTTTCAGCAAGCAATGCCATTCTTTATTCATTAGGGTCGTTCACCTAAAGGAGTTTATTTTCTTTGCCTTTGATATTGTAAGTAGAAATTGGGCACCAATAATAAATTTGTTATATTCAATGAATATAGACCACATGGAAAATTCGATCATATGTTTTATATGAATAAACACTAAAAATTCAGCATTATATCATCCCTCTGACTTCCAGGAAGGTTCTTAACCCACTTACCCCAAACGTTTCTCCAAGTTTTCACATCATTGTAAAGCCCTAGTTGCTTTGATAAAGTCATTCCTGAAGAGTATTTATTTCATGTGATTACTGATTCATTTTAAGGTTTAAAAAATAAGTCCCTCATTTTAGTGTCAACCCTGTTATGTAACCTGAACTCGTTTTAATATGGTAAAACTATTCCCTTTTAAATATTTGTTTTCAAAATAAACATGTAACATCTGATAGTCAAATCATAATGTAAAAGCAGGTGGGATGGTTCTACTCTTCTTGGCAATTTTCTGGTGTTTTGTAGTGGAAAACTGGGTGAGTTGAGAACATGTAAACTCTGTTACCCATAGATAGACAGGCTAGAAACTTTTTAACAATTTAATTTTCTTGTGTGAAGCTTGCATTCAAGTGCACCTCCCTCTTGCACACAACAAGCTTCCAATTCCCCGTCACAATGGGATTCATGGCTGATTTAAAATGAGATTTAAAATGTTATGGTCAAACCTATTACTTTATTTGGCACTTAATTAGGTACTTACTTTAGTCTTTTTTTTTACCTCTTGAGATGGAAAAAGGTTTACAAATTATTGAACATGTGCTCTTTATGGCAGAATGTTACAGTGAGGTGTAATCCAAAGATTTTTTTCACCAAATCGCACATTTTAAAAGGCACCGAATTGGTGGAACGACCTAGAAATCGATGTGGCGAGGCAAGGTCACGCAGCCTGCTCACGATGAAAATAAAGAAAGTGGTCTGTGCAACAGAGGTAAGATTTGGGAAACAAAGGTTGAACTGGGATTGTCCCAGGTACAAACATATTTGTTACCAGAAATTCTATAGGTCTACCTTTATGAGCTAGCCTAAATACAGATGATTTCCTGAGAATAGCCTACCGCTGTAAGAATAAACTTCATCCACATGATGGCAATGCTGACTTGCAATTTCCAACAGCTGCAGTTCAACACTGGATATCATATTATTGACGTCACTTAGAATGAAAAAGAAGCGCTCAGCGGTGGCTCTAGCAAAAGGGAAACCCGCTGTCCAGTGGCTATTTCGCAGTTGCGGTAGCCTATAGTATTTTAGTGAGCGTGTAGAAATACAAGTGAAGATACCTTGGAGTAAAACTGAACCGTACGACCGTGTAGCCTACTTTTTTTCTGCAATGGCTGATCATCATCTTTTACATTATAGCGACTCAGCTGCGGTTGGGAACCGTTTCGCCCGCAAAGGTGCTCTGCGGCAGAAAAACGTGCATGAAGTCAAAAATCACAAATTTACTGCCAGGTTTTCAAGCAACCGACATTCTGCAGTCATTGCACAGACTTCATATGGTAAGCATCAATGCTCTTGCGCACCCGTCATTGTGTGAAAGGGGAGAGGAAAAGTTGGTGCGCTCTCGTCATTCCGGTCGTGTTAGTGTATTTCCTTGTTTACCCTATTTGTTGTTTTGAATTATGCAAAATAGTTGCCTTATGTAGTGTTAAATGGTTTTGAGGCACTGCTATTAGACTCATAATTAGCCTATTAGGCGCTTATCCTCATTAAAATGTATAATTTATTAATTCAAATGATACCTTCCGTTATTAAATTAATTGGATGTAATAGTTATAAATGTTCAATAAATTCCATGATGCGAACAGTTCATTTCACATGCGCTATTCTCGTAAAATCATATGAAGCTCGCCATTCACTTTCCAAAAACACTCTTCTGCGCGCTGATTGGCAACTAGAACTCAGCAATAGAACTCTGTGCTCCCGAATTGGGTATGGATTTAAAATGTTTTTTCTTTATTTAACTCGGCAAGTCAGTTAAGAACACATTTTTTTTACAATGACGGCCTAGGAACAGTAGGTTAACTGCTTTGTTCAGGGGCATGTCAGATCGAGGATTCGATCTAGCAACCTTTACTGGCTCAAAGCTCTAACCACTAGGCTAACTGATGTTAATGTGCAAATTGTTCTCCAACCAGGCCATACTAAACTCGCCCCATAATTACTCATCTTGCCAAGAATGACACACCCCCTTAATCAGAGGCATAATGTCTCAGATATTTTGTTTATTTTGCACTCTAAAACGTTCACATTCAGTAGGCTATTAAATTGATCTTTCACGTCTTTTGAAGTCTAATTTCCCTCTTCCACACATCTTGCCATGCTCATGTCTTATAGCCTGGAGTAGTCTGTGAACTCTCAATCCATTGTACCTGTGCCACAGATCTTTTCATGCTCATGTCTTATAGCCTGGAAACGTCTAAACTCCATCTACTGTAAATGAGTACCATCAAATGATATAGCAATAACCCTACTGCTAGCTCTGGTCAGGGGGCATTAGTGTGCTTTCCTTTACTAGTTGAGGAAAGCACACTAATGCCCCCTGACCAGAGCTACCCCACTGGGCACAGATGTCAGGTCATCTAATTAGTTTACATTTGGTTAAGATGTCAACATGAATTCAAAACATTTCACATCATTGGATTTAGGTTGTTTTTTTAAATGAACTAAATGCCTTTAAGACTTTTTGCAAATCCAAATTGATTCAATGTTGTCACATTGATGTGTTGAAATGTGTTGCAATGACAGTGGTCCCAGTGGGACCCTACTGTATGACTTGGAGCATCAGAAGTACAGGTAAGACCACCATCTGTCCTGCTGTCACTCACTGCTCCTTCTCACTGCTTTTCACAGGGGATTTGGGAAACAAGGATTCCAGTGCCAAGGTAACCCAGTGTTCTGCCTATGTGTACATGTTTACGCTCATATTTGCATGTGTACAGCAGTGGCGGTTCTAGACCATTTCAGGGGGGGAGGCGCAAGCTGGGGCCAGTTGTACTGTTAGAGGGGCCAGTTACATTATCATTTTCTTCACTGCATTGCAGGCAAAAGACCATGTTCATAATCATCATCGTTGCCACTGTCTAATAACAGATGTAGAGAACGATAACTAATTTCTGCTGTGTAAAAATTATTTCATACTCCACATTTAGGGTGGCCACAAGGGGTTCCAAAATTGTCACATGGGCACTGGTCCCCCTGCCCCCAGAACCGCTAGTGATGTACAGTAATTTACATGTGTACACTCATGTTAGCTTAGCATTAGGTATCCAATTTCCATATACTGTATGATGCACTTCCTATAGTTCCAGTACCAACAGTTAATCATTAATATTCATACCACTGTACAAGGGGATGTTGAACTGTCCACCAGCCAGTTTGGTTGATGTCAAATCCACTAGCAATCTACAAGTGAAGATGCCAGCTGCTTGTTCCTTTGTGTGGTTACTGTACATCTCAAAGCCCTGCTCAGAGTGCAACAATGTCTGCTATTCTTTCAAGAGCAAGGATACAGTCAGTGAAGGCTTCTGAATCCACCAGCACCAAAGTACTTCCCCATAGACAACAGTTTAGACACATTGTGTGTAGTCTAGTAGGGCTCATTGAGTGCATTGAAAACTGTTCCGTCCAGACAGTGAGGTGATGACTGGCTAATCACTGGCTGGAGATTTGACTGCTCTTACATGTATACTTTATGCAGTCTGTTCTCCTGAAGTGTAAACCCATCATATCATAATTCTATTCTCATTATTGTTCAGACAAGATGCTGCGTCTTTCTTATAGCTTGTTGATAATCAGGTCATTATTCACTCTTCCCCTTCCTCAGTAACTCTTAATATCCGGCAAAAACTTGGATGGGGCCAGTGTTCTCAAATTTACTTCAAAAGTGCAGCATTGCCACTTTTCAGGCTTCTCCCAAATATGGCATTCGCTAACAGTCTTCCACAGAAAAGTTAAACTACAGTACACTGCCTTTGTCAGTGCACTTTCACATTCTGTTTGATGAATTAATGTGCATGCAGAGACACTTAATATGACTAAATACCAACGGTATCAGTTCTCTAGTCACAGCTGGAGGCCTTTGATTAGTCACTTCTAGGCTGGTTGGAAAAGTTAGTGAAGGATTTACAGCAATAACCAAGTTCCCAGTATCTGAAATGTAATTGTGTGTTTGAATCTCTCAGAGTCAGATTGTAACTATGAGGAAGGGTAAAGGAAAATTGACTGGTCGATTGTAAGCAATAGCAAATCTACGTTCCCAAAATAACCATTGAATTCAGAACAGCAAAATATAATTCCATGCCAAAAGTTTATTGGACATTCGCGCATCACCAAGGGGGATGAATGTCATGTAGAACCTATATAATGTAGAAAAACATTAGTACCAAGTAATCAAAGCAAATCACATTTGGAATGTCATACACGTTCACACTTACCTTAAAGCCCATCATTCATGCATCAATTGCCAATGTCTGTGGGGAGAAACATTTGTCAGTCATCCAAATTAGACTACTGTACACATGTAGTTGTAACAGTACCGGAGGATAGGATACTGCGCTCCTTTGGATCCAGCACTTGGTCTAAGGAAAGGCTGGTTAGGCACAGGTTTACTGATATCATGGGGGATACAACACTGGTAACAGAGGACTGGGCTGTTTCCTTTACCTTGCTCTCCTGGGGGAGTGGAGAGGAGGTGCCTTTGGAGCAACCCAAACCACCTGCTACCTCATTAACACTGGGTCTCATGGTCGTTGGGACTTGTTCTGGTTCAAGGACTGAAAAAATAATGCCTGGTATTATGCCAACTGGTAATGTAATAGTATATCAATCTGATTATAATATATTCAAATTGTGATATGACAGTACACATGCTTGACACCTACCAGTCTCACTACACATGGAATGGGAGAGCCTGGAGTAGTGGAGAGACGACATCTGTCCCTCGGTGTTAACACACCAGCAGTATCCTGTAGAGCCCTTGCACTGCTTTGGGGTGTACAGGCCCTCCTTGTTACACTGGGGTACATAGGCTCCAGGAATATTGGGGGGTATTGGCTCTAGCCTGCTCATACAGGATCAGGGCTGGATAGAAAGTTTAGACATTCAGCTTCAGGTAGCTCATTAAGTTAGGTTGAATATAATAACGTGATAATTTAACATTACATGAGCTGATAAACATTTAGATTTATACTGTCATAACATCATAAAACACTATTTAAGTGACAGTGTTGGCAATAGCCCAAAATGACAGGAAGCATAGCAGATGGAGTTACTTCAGTGCCACCAGAAATGTTCATTGGTTTTGTATTCAGAAAGTGAAATTCAATATTTGAATGTGTAGTGCACAAATGTAATTTATAACATTATTTGAAACTGAATCAAATTAATATTGCAGTTAAACTCAGTTTATTTTAATAAACATGTTTCTGCATGTACATTGATTGCTCTTCTACTACTTTTCTAAGCAAACCCAAATCTTAGGAGTGACACTTAATGCATGAATTCGTGAGAGTGGTTCCAGTTTAGATAGATACATGTAGTGAAGTCTCCTTGGCAGGGCCAGTTGTATGGGGTGGATAAGCCTGGGCATGGACCCCCAGAAAGAATGTGCCCTCCCTCAGTTGTTGCTCCATGAAGTGTTATGAATTACATTGGCCCGGTTTTACCAATGTAGTGCCGCAAGGCCTGCCAGTAGTGCAGACGGGACAGAGGCTATATGCTGGGTGCGCTCATGATCTGAGGGGGATGTAATATTAAAATGCATTCTGATTGGGAACCTAGCCATGCAATGTAATTAAGGTACTGCCTTTACCTTATTTAGGAAGCTAATTTGACCCAGCACTGGGTGGGATCCAATGGACTTCCACAGAGAGCGATGTTGAGCAGCCTGCTGGCCCACGCCGAGGTTGAGAGCCTAGCAGCGAATTTAATATTGGCCCATCAAGAGTGACGCAAAGTAAAATCGCAACCGCTGCCAGCGAACCCCACTCAGGTCTTCAAAAGATATGGCGGGCCTTTGTCAGCAATGCCGAGTGCAGTTGGCACTGAAACATTAGGGACATCACAGCAATGTGCAAACACTCTCCACCCTGAAGAACGTATTCAGTGAAGAGATGCAGCATTTCAGATCAACGAAAAGCCCAGCTGGCATTTGAGCGTGACCTGCAAAGTACATTTCACCAGGAAGGAGAATGGCTCAGAAAGGTCTGAGGTTCAACACAGCAACTCTAAAATGGTCAACTACAACCTTTATGGCCCTGGCTGCCGTGCCAGAGTTAATACAATTCTCTCATGTACACCTACTGGTTGTTCAGCAGATTTTATGCAAACTAGAGTTTAGGCCTTTGCTTTTTACTGCAATGCATCTTTTAGATATGCGATTGTCATTGCTTGCATGCGTAACCAGTGTTAAATGGTAAATGGCTAGCTAGTTAGTGGGGTGCGCTCTAATAGCGTTTCACAACGGTGGTTTCACTTGAGACCTTGAAGTACTCGTTTCCCTTGCTCTGCAAGGGCCGCGGCTTTTGTGGAGCGATGGGTAGAAAAATAATGTAATGTATAACATCTCTACTAGTATTGGATTTATAGATAAATGTTTACAAATGTTGGACTTCAAATATTCAGATGACACTTGAATTGATTTATAGAAGGAATAGACTCAAATGTTTATGCAATGTAAATGTATTTATTTATCTACTGGCCAGTGTTGAGGGTGACTTGGTGTACAGAAGGTGTCTGGTTCGAGCCCAGGTAGGGGCGAGGGACGGAAGCAAAGCTGTTGCACATGAGACTAATTGCTAGATCTACAGCTTTGCGTCATTTGATGGTATAGGGACAATGACCAATGTAGCCTACTGGTTGTGCGGCGAGGTGAGCCCTGGCAGGCGCTCCTGTGGTCTGACTGTTCACCTTGTTGCTGCCGAAATTGGCAGCTAACGTTACCCTTTCAGAGCGCCGACTGGCAATAGCCTTCGGTCCATGGTCCTGAATTAATGTTACGGTGTGCCTTTTTAATGAGCGCATCTTGCGCTACCAGTCTTCGTGAGGCTCCTCTTCAACATGGTGTGCAAAATGACAGTTTCCTATATGGCTGCATTTCAGATAGGCTTGGATTGTTTAAGTCACAATAGTATAGCCTACTGAAAGTAGTAAGTAAACTACATTACAGTCTGTGCGATAATATTGACATCACTTTTACAGTAGCTTATGACAATGAGGGGGCCTTCACGCGGTATGCTCAGAATGGACATTCACTCTTAATTGGAGCCGATTCAAATTGGCTACTACCATGTATGACATTTCACAGCCATGCATATAGAAGATGCACCTAGTATGCTTTTCTGAAAATCCCACAGAAAATATTTTGCACCTGGAGAAGTAGCGGCTTGGTCATTGCGTAGTGTCAAGTGTGACAGCCTATAGTTGTATTTAGTGAAGTTTAAGCCATGTAGTGGGGCACATTCTATTGTGTTATTATATAAAGCAACGCTTGTGTACGTCTACATTTTTTTGTTACATTTGAACAGTAGGACCAATCAACTGGTGTTTAGGGCTCCAAAGCAATACTAAACCCAACATGTTCCATGTTTAATGAACTGAAATAACATCCCAGAAACGCATGCATATGCACAAAAAAACTCCACAAATTGGTTGCATCCCTGATAATCTATCCAGTGCAGTCGGGCATCGTGAGGCCCATTGTCGTGCCATTCATCCACCGCCTCATGGTTCAACATAATGCACAGCCCCATGTATCTGCACACATGTGTCTTTCGGGTGCATGTTTCTGTGAGTCTTAGAGTTCAGGAATGGAGTGTTGAGATAGTATTTGAGGTACTAGAGCCACATTCATAAGAACATTAAATATGCCACATTAGATTCAGGAACCACTTGGTACAGCCAGCTCATCATAGTGTTTCACTGTTTCCATCTACCTTTCCTGGCAGACAAAGTACCAGAATGTTTCCAAAACAAATGCATCCCAGTTTAACTTCAGTAAGCTTAAACAATACAATAACTAAAATAGCCTATACATATTGAATTGGAATAGAGTTAAGACTGAACAGTCATGAAACAGTTAACCGTTTCAATTTGTGCAAAACAAATGAGAATTTACATTCAATTTCTGGTGGCACCGAAATCACTCCATACCCATGTTGTCAAGGACAAACATACTGGCCAGGGAAACTGGAATGAGAGGGAGAGAGAGAAAAAAACTCCATAGTAGCAGTTTAAACTCCATAAAGGTAAATAGTTTAAGAAACCCTGCCCTAGGCTATGGTTCAGGACCAAAGGGGGGCCCTGGGGATGTCAAAGGTCAGTCACTACAATACGTCTACACCATTCTTTAGTTGGGTCATGGGATGACAATTTCTCATTTGGGGCTCAAGTTTAAGAACCCTGGCCTAAGAGACAAAAATAAGACTAGAGGATAAACAAATACATAAAGGTCAAATCAAAGTAATGTGACATTTTTCAAAATAAGTTGTTTTAAAATCATAATATTGTGTTGAGTCAAAACAAATTATTTCAATTATCAAAAGAGCAGAAAAAGGCTTCCCATTTGACAGGAAAACTACTACTGCCTACAAACACAAAACAGAGCCAAGAGACCCTGAAAAAGCAAGGGGGGATGATTAGTAAAAGGGCCAGCACACCTTCAACAATACCACTTATTGAAGATAACCCATTTCTTACCTTAGAGTGTCCAAGAGCCATAGCAATCAGCTCAGTTGTAGAACTCCCCAGTAGCTATGGCGTGGCAACAGACAGCTTGCTAGAGCCTTCTGGTTTTAACTGGGAGAGTGCTGCTCTCTCCTTGTATTGGCACCTTGACTCTCCTCGGTTTCAATTAGAGACTAAAGGACCTTATCATTTAACATAATGAATAGAGTTGACTTGTTTTCCTATTTCAGCACGACACGCAAACCTATCTGTTTTACACAATACATTCCTATCTGCACACACTTCAACATTGCACCCTCCCAAGCAGGTTTCAGGTGTAGCCAATCTAGACATTAGACAAGATTGCCCCAATTGTGGCAGATGAGCTGCATTTACGCAGGAAGCCCAATTGTGATATTTTTCCACTAATGGGTCACATTTTCATAAAAATATCAGAATTGGGTTGTCTGTGTAAAGCAGCCATAGAGGGATAGACAGGGAAAGCTTGTGGTAAGGAAACTCATCAATACTACCGTACCCCATGTTGAGAAAAGTTGCAGAAAAAATGAAGGAGCTTGATATGGGATGAGATTACCACTTTTTTTAACATGCTTATTAGACATGACCTTTGGGCAGTTAGAAACTATACACAACATTGTTGCGTCCTAAATAAATGTGTAGATGCAAGTTTAACTACTCTAATTCAGAATAGTGTAGTTCAGTGTTTTGATCAAACTGTTGTCCAAGTATCAAAAACAGTGCAATCATTTATGTGACTCTCAGTAACCTTCTAGTGTGATAACCATGGACTTGTCTCTGGGCAGTCTCTACCAGAGGAGGTTGCTGCGGACGGATCATAATAATGGCTGGAACGGCGTGAATGGAATGGCATCAAACACATGGAAATCATGTGTTTGATGTATTTGATACCGTTTCACTCATTGCGCTCCAGCTGTTACCACGAACGAATTAAGGTGCCAGACAGAGTCAGGCACTATAGAGTCAGACAGGGACACTACTACTGCACAAGGGCCCAGATGTCCACACCATGTTACCATAGTCTCTGCCAGTGTAGTGTTCCTCTCAGGATACTTGATACACCAAGCCAGGTAACTGTGTGTAGACAGAGCAACGCTGAAGGTAAAGTCTAGAGAGGGAGGGAGAGATATAAAGGGGAGGTAGAGAGCGAGATTAAGAGTACAAAAGGAGAAAATAACAGGGAGGTAGCAGGCAAGGTGGAGATTAGGATGTAAAGGCTAGGGAGAGGAGAATGAGGGAGAGGTGAAGGAATGACAGAAGAGGAAGGAAATAGTGCAGGAGAGGGAATGAGGGGAATGGAGGGAGACAGAATGAGGGGAATGGAGGGGAGAGAATGAGGGGAATGGAGGGAGAGAGAATGAGGGGAGGGAGGGAGAGAGAATGAGGGGAATGGAGGGAGAGAGAATGAGGGGAATGGAGGGAGAGAGAATGAGGGGAACGGAGGGAGAGAGAATGAGGGGAACGGAGGGAGAGAGAATGAGGGGAATGGAGGGAGAGAGAATGAGGGGAGTGGAGGGAGAGAGAATGAGGGGAATGGAGGGGAGAGAATGAGGGGAATGGAGGGGGAGAGAAAATGAGGGGAATGGAGGGAGAGAGAATGAGGGGAATGGAGGGAGAGAGAATGAGGGGAATGGAGGGAGAGAGAATGGAGGGGAATGGAGGGAGAGAGAATGAGGGGGGGAATGAGGGGGAGGGAGAGAGAATGAGGGGAATGGAGGGGAGAGAGAATGAGAGGGAGGGGAATGGAGGGGAGAGAGAATGAGGGGAATGGAGGGGGAGAGAGAAGAATGGAGGGAGAGAGAATGAGGGGAATGGAGGGGAGAGAATGAGGGGAATGGAGGGAGAGAGAATGGGGAATGGAGGGAGAGAATGAGAATGGAGGGAGAGAGAATGAGGGGAATGGAGGGAGAGGAATGAGAATAGAGAGAGAGAGAATGAGGGGAATAGGAGGAGAGAATGAGAATGGAGGGGGGAGTACAGGGAGGGAGAGAGAATGAGGGGAATGGAGGAGAGAGAGAAGGTTGATGGGGGAGAATGGAGGAGAGAGAATGAGGGAATGGAGGGGGAGAGAGAATGATGAGGGGAATGGAGGGAGAGAGAATGAGGGGAATGGAGAGAGAGAGAGAATGAGGGGAATGGAGGAGAGAGAGAATGAGGGGAATGGAGGGAGAGAGAATGGAGGGGAATGGAGAGAGAGAGAGAATGAGGGGAATGGAGAGGGAGAGAGAGAATGAGGGGAATGGAGGGAGAGAGAATGAGGGGAATGGAGGGAGGAGAGAGAATGAGGGGAATGGAGGGGAGAGAATGAGGGGAATGGAGGGAGAGAGAATGAGGGGAATAGAGAGAGAGAGAATGAGGGGAATAGAGAGGAGAGGGGAGAGAGAATGAGGGGAATGGAGGGAGAGAGAGTACAGGTTCAGTAGGGAGAGAGAGAATGAGGGGAATGGAGGGAGAGAGAATGAGGGGAATGGAGGGAGAGAGAGTACAGGTTCAGTAGGGAGAGAGAGAATGAGGGGAATGGAGGGAGAGAAAGTACAGGTTCAGTAGGGAGAGAGAGAATGAGGGGAATGGAGGGAGAGAGAGTGTGCATGTACATTGTAATGAAAAGAGAGCTAGTGCTGCTCCCCCCTCTCACCTCCTAAGGTCACGGTGCCTGGCCTCGGAGCCTCTAGCGTCCCTGTGCCCTTCTCATGTTAGCTCTGTCACAGCACAGGGTCACGGTACAGAGTAGCGATGCTCCAGGGAGCAGGTCTGAAGCCTTAATTAACTGTCAGTCCACACCACCAGGCTGCACTGCCACACGATGGGCCAAGCGCTGGAGAGTCCACTGATTTATCACCAATTTACTATTGAAATTAAATGGAGAGGGGAGAGGTTTACTGTTTAGATGCACTCTATAGGACAGTGATTCATAAGGCCTGGAGTGATTCATAAGGCCAGGAGTGATTCATAAGGCCAGGAGTGATTCATAAGGCCAGGAGTGATTCATAAGGCCATGAGTGATTCATAAGGCCAGGGATGGTATTCTCACAGCACCTCAGAGTAGGAGTGTGGATCTAGGTTCAGGTCCTCCCTGTCCATGTAATCTGATTCAGTATAATATAAAAAGTTAAATTGATCCTACACTCTTAGAAAAAATTGTTCCATAAGTTTTTTTTGCAGAGATAGGATTCTACCAAGAAGCATTTTGATCAGAAGAACCTGTTTTAGAAGACAAGGGTTATTTGTAAGGCAAAGTTCTACCTAGAACCCTTAACATCCTAAGAACTGTTTTTTGAAGAAAGGGTTCTTTGATGATTCTTTGGGAGGCAAGAAGGGTTCTACTTAGAACCACACTCTGTGTGTACAAAACATTAAGGACACCTTCCTAATATTGAGTTGCATGGACTCTACAATGTGTCTAAAGTGTTCCACAGGGATGTTGGCCCATTTTCACACAGTTGTGTCAAGTTGGCTGGATGTCCTTTGGGTGGTCCATTCTTGATACACACACCTACTACCATACCCTGTTCAAAGGCACTTACATATTTTGTCTTGTCCATTCACCCTCTAGACGGCACACATACACCATTCATGTCTCAATTGTTTCAATGCTTAAAAATCCTTCTTTAACCTGTCTCCTCTCCTTTCCTTCATCTACACTGATTGAAGTAGTATAAACAAGTGACATCAATAAGGGATCATGTCATGGAAAGAGCAGGTAGCAGGTGTCCTTAATGTTTTGTACACTCAGTGTGTGTAATATTTCCCATCATGCTCTATTGCAGGGAGATTTTCAGAATAGTTTTTTTTTACTGTAAAATCTGTGTTTTTCTATTGGTTGGTTGATTCATTTTATGCTACACAAAGATACATAGCATACAGGTTTTTAAACTAATTCAATCTGTTAGTAATTGGATGTCTTGCACCCGTTACTGAGATGGTTGTTCCAGTTTAGATGTTTGAGGTAGTAATTGTATTAAATCTTCCCTTTCCTGGCAGTTATGCTGAATACAGGTTTCAGTTGATTAGCAATTCCACTTGTTGGACATCTTTACTCTGGCTGGATTCCAATAGGAATTACACATCACTTTGCAAGCCACCATAATGTGACTTACAGGTCTGATGTGGCCTGTAAACCATAAGACTGGTGGAACCGTTCTAGGAAGGACCCTCCAAAGAAAGAAGGTTTCTCGGTAGAACCCTTCATTGACGGTTCTGGATAAAATCCTCTCCTAAGAGTTCTACCCAGCACCAAAAATGGTTACCCTGTATGGTTCTACTTAGTTCAGCACTCCCCCTCTGAGACGCTTTATGATCATGTGACCTGACCAGGACAAACTCTGGGTCATTAAGCTACAAGGTCAGGTTTGGACCAAGTTATGCACACATCAGTCTGTTGGTATCAATATGGAACCTAGTTCAACCTAGTTCAACAACCATATCTGTTATTAGTGCGAAGCATAGAATATTAGAATACTCATTTAATAGGATCTCTGTGGTGTGAAGTCTGTATCCCATAATTGCTATACTGTACTTACTAGGGCATAATAGTGATACAATGGAACTCACATAATAAATGTTCTGAATAGCGGACCTGGCAGCCTAGTTAGTTGGGTTTTGGAGCACTGAGTGGGCCAGCAGACGGAGTGGTTTTATGAAGTGTTGTTGGCCCACTGGGCAACAGTGATCGTGAAGATACAGTATGTACACATGTATAATCTCACACATCTGAAAGCTAAAGCAACTGTCTGTTGTTTATACATGACCAGGCCTCTCTGCTCACAAGGCCAAATGGCTTAATGGTCTGTTAGGACAAAGGCCTACTAAGGACAGGTGGATGATCCATACAGGAAACAATAAACACAGCTCAGACACAGTAAACATGTATTTTACAACAAATATAATGTTTAGTACTGGAAGTAGTATAATTCATTTTAAAAAGCACAAAATGTTATATTATACGACTGACGTTTCAAAATAGATTATCTCAAACATTGCACACCACTAGGCTACACATGAGACGTGCGAGTGCACTCTAGAACACCCATCATGAGAGCCAAGCTGGGGTGTGTTCAATTCGATTAAAAGTTTGTACTTTGAGTGACGGTTTCTACTGAATGACACCATTCCCAAAACATTCTTCAACAGCCTTTGAGGTACGTTTGCTCCGTTTGATGAGTGTGGAGGAGTGTAGCTTGAAGCAGTGAATGACGTATTTAAAGGGCAGTGGAGCATTCCACTACCAAACCCCTCCCCTTTTTTCAACTGGTCATTCTGAGCAGGTCATTCTGAGCAGGTCATTCTGAGCAGGTCATTCTGAGCAGGTCATTCTGAGCAGGTCATTCTGAGCAGGTCATTCTGAGCAGGTCATTCTGAGCAGGTCATTCTGAGCAGGTCATTCTGAGCAGGTCATTCTGAGCATCATTTCCGTGTAATTGAACGTTACAGTACGTTTTTTTGTACAGTCAAAGTTGCAGTCATAATGTTACAAACTAAACAGTGTATTTCAGACAAAATAAACAACATCATGACTTTATCTAAGCATGAATGTAAATAAATACTATTGGTAACATATACAAATGCGATCTCTTATCTGAACATGAGTAAATAGGCAACTTTAATTACACGCGATAGTGAGAGACAACAAACCATACAGGAGATATATTAGCGATAGGCCTATTCCTCAAAGCCT
This sequence comes from Oncorhynchus tshawytscha, assembly GCF_018296145.1. Lineage (NCBI taxonomy): Eukaryota > Metazoa > Chordata > Actinopteri > Salmoniformes > Salmonidae > Oncorhynchus > Oncorhynchus tshawytscha. Next base: position 35,674 of record NW_024609293.1, read on the forward strand.
GAATCATCACAATCAACAAATGGTATGTGCTGGAATCTTCTCATGAGCAGAGTAAACCTAACCTTGATGCCAGAACTCACATGGGAAGCTTGTGAGAGACAGGAGTGGAGCAGTGAGCTATGCATAGGACTGTAGGCCTATGTGGATGTGTTGGATGGTGGAATCCTCTCAGAGGGCTGTGAGCTGATGATCCATGCCCACCAACACACATTGAAAGTGGGATGATATGATAACAGATGTGTGTTCTTGGAAGCGCAGAGTGCTTGTTCTTGGAAAGACCAGGGATCTGAAAAGTCTGCCAGTTGGATTCTCCGTCCCAGGAGATGTGTCTATGCTCCCTCTCTCTCAACTTCATGGGATGGACAGATACTGGCTTTTTGTAGTTCCTGTTCACTCAGTGTGTGTGTGTGTGCGTGCGTGTGTGCGTGCGTGTGTGCGTGTGTGTGTGTGCATGCGTGCATATGGTACAGTGTGTGGGGTACATTGTTCGAAAGTTTGTTAAGGTTCATTGTTCAATGCCCTTGATATCTAGGCCTTTTCTTTAGATATTGAGAACTCACCTCCTATCATATGGCAAACAATTCCCACATGACACAGGCTTCACTGAATCTTCCCTCACCACAGTAAAGACATTTCATCTTGAAATGGACTGAACTGAATAGAATACAATAAAATAGAACAGAATAGAATAGAACAGAATAGAATAGAAACCTCAGCTTGAACTGAGAGGAGAGTATGGTTGATTAAGTAGGGCAATTCCACTGGAACAGAATGACACTGAGACTCCGATTTTTCACTTTAAAATGTATGTCTAACCCTAGTGCATACTGTACAGCACTGGCAGGGAACAGCTAGAGTCTGAATATAACCCCACTGCTTCATCTGTACCACAGAGGTCAGAGGCTACCTTATCTGCACCAAGGATGACAGTGAATGTTCTGTCATATGTAGAGACCTTATGCATGACTGCTGAGAGTTGCCATGAGATGGTACAAATCATTTGTCCTAAATCTTGGGATTCCTACTTGTATCCTTTTTTAACTCTTCATGATAGAGCCTTTCTCCAACTGTTTATTTATTCAATGAGCTGTACGTGTGAGGCACTAGGCAAGCTTTTCAGTATAAGGATAATGAATATTTGCATCATACCTCACTGGGGACTATTGGGGCTTCAATCATACTTTTATATTTTAAGCAGAGAGGATATTGCACGCTTGTTGTATAACATAAATGTGTCATTCCTCTCCCTTGGCTATTGGGGCTTTAATAATACCGTTTCTATTTATTTAAACTACAGTCTATGGGACTTGTACTGTAACATCATACTCTAACATTTGCGTCTCAATCTCACAGCATAATCTCCTGCAACAGCATCTCGTAAAGCGATGCCAAGCCGACTGCCTTGAGTACAGGATGAGTTATCAATTACCCAGGGAGCATTTGCCCTATAAAGGAATTGTTGGAAAGATGATGAAGTCCTTCTCTCTGTGATGGTACATTTCTATCATTTGAACTGCTATTAGTTTATGGTTGCTGGGCCGTGGTCGGGTAAAGGGCTGCGGCAGGGATCCCGCTGTGCAGTACGAAGACCTGACGGCAGCGTTTTCCAGGCGACCAGCCTCCCTTGCCTCCTTTCTCTGCCCACCTCCACAGCAGAGGGTAGTGGAAGGGAGCGTGGGCCGGAGTAGTGGCGAGGTGAGACGTCTTTATTGTAGTGTGTCTTAGTGTGGGAGGAGGCTGAGCACCCTGCAGCTCCCATGGGGCTGTGTACTCTACTCACTTGGAGCCATTTGGTTGGTATTACTCAGAATGGGAGTGTGTGTACGGTGGATGTGTGTGTGTGCATGATATTGGCCTGTGTGCGTGAGTGCGTGTGTGTGTGCATATGGCCTGTGTGTGTGTCTGTGTGAGTGCCTGTGTATTGGAAGGATGGAGTTGTGTGTGTGTGTGTGCGCGTGTGTGTGTGTGACTGTGTAGAGGTCACAAGATCAGTTTCAAATGTATTTGCTTTCTTAGTTTCTTTCAGTAGTCTGTATGCATATTGTTCAGAGGTAGAGGTAACCGCGGTAACTAAGGTAATTCCTGGTTATTGGCCAGTCTAGTTTGATCTGGTTCTAGTGGACTTTGTAAAGGTCACTGGCTGGGATTCACGGTCCACTGTGGAGACGTTGTATCACTGTCATATGGCCATGCTGAGACACTGGCCCATTCACAGGCTGCTTCTCTCTCTCTCTCTCTCTCTCTCTCTCTCTTCCTGCTTCTCTCTCTTCCTCTCTCTCCTCTCTCTCCCTCTCCTCTCTCTCTCTCTCTGTCTCTCTGTCTCTCTCTTCCTGCTTCTCTCTCTCTCCCTCTCCCTCTCTCTCTCTCTCACTCTCTCTCTCTCTGTCTCTCTCTCTCTTCCTGCTTCTGTCTCTCTGCCTCCCCCTCTCTTTGTTTCTCTCTTTAACAGAAACATTCCCTCTCTTCCACTCTCACTACCTATCCCCCCTTTCTGTCGTCTCTCACACAATTTGCTGAAATAATCCCTCCTGTCCAATCTACCTTTTTCAGACAACCTGAAGAGTTGATGGGATGTGTGAAATGAAATTGTGAATCATAAAACACATTGTCACCCTGGCAGAACTCTCAGTTTAGAATGAAACAAACTGTAATTCAGCCATCAGGCCAAGTGTTATGGAAGAGACCTTGTAAGTAAAGCAGAACAGGATGAAAACAGATTGTCATATCAAGCAGATGAGATATTGATATTCAATATTAAAGGGAAAATCCACCTAAAATCACATATTCCTTCAATTTAGTGTTAAATAACACTAATATGTGAGAACAATATTTTTTGTGAAGAAATCTTTCATTTTGGTGTTATAATAAGGTTGGTAGCAACATGGAAAATTGTTGTGGATATCTGTTGCAGCTCAAGTCTACTACAAAATCCACAATGCAATGCTCTCTATATGGGCTGGCTGGCTAGCTAGCAAATGTAGCTACACACAATAATACTAAAGACCATATCAGCATGTAATGTAGCTAATTAGCTGTAAAATCGCTTAAAGAAACTGCACTATCTCACAATGTTCAACCTGCAGATCGATGTGCCTCACAGAGCGGAGTCTAACATTCGCAACGGCAGACATACTTTTGAGGAGATGGGAAACAATGCCCATGCTACTCGCGTTGCATTCTGAGCGATTCTGGGACAAAGAGTGCCCTCCTTCGAGGAGTGAATGGGAGTCTATTGGGCGCTAGCTCAAAATTCCAACATTAGCATGAATTTCATCAACAAGTAGTACAACATTTGAAATCTTTCCCAAGATGGGAGATAAGTCACTTGCTATTTGTATTATCTTCTACCTTTGGATTCGTGATATTACATACTTTCGAGGAAAATGGGCACCTTTCTTACACGGACTTTATATAGGGATTGTGTGACGATTAGCTTAGCAACCACATGACACAGCATGACATTGTGAACGCGATTGGTCAACAGTCTGCTGAGTGGTGCGTTTACATTCCTTAATTCATTGGATTCCTATCTCCTTTCGATAATATATCTAGCAACTGCACCATGCAATGCACCCTGGACTAAAGAGGGCAGACAAATGTGCTAGACCCTCTGTTAAATTCTACATTTCTCGAGGTCGGAATATCGGTAAAATATGATCAATGACTCATTGGAGAGAAGACATCCTCCCGAGTTATGACATCTGCCAGTATTGAAGTCTGACAGGTATGATAGACGTTTTCACCATCTAAAAGTCCTGTTCATATTTACTTCCAGTGTAGCGAGAGAGACTTTATCACGGTTGTACGTAATAGCGAACGGATTTCTGCCTGCTTAAACGCCAATAACTCAGATACACATAAAAACATGAAATGACCCAAGGAATCGATAGAACATCCCTCAGAGATGCACAAAAACAAAATAACATTAAAAATAGGTGACCCTTTCCTTTAAGTAATAGCTCTTCACCAATGCTGCCCAAATGTGGCAGTGTTAGCTTTTGCTTAGCGTCAGTGAGTGTCAATGATGCCTGTTCTACGTGGATCCAGTGTGTGTGAGTGTCTGTGTGTGTTTGTGTCTGTGTGTGTGTGACTTGGATCAGTCATGGCCACAGTGACAGGGATGTTCTCCTATCTTCTCTCCTCTCCTTTCTTCTCGGCCCCGTGGCCCTTTGATGTGGAGTGGTTGTGGAGCTGGCAGTGCCATCTGGAGAGCTTAGCCCAGGGCCAGGAGGAGAGCAGGAGAGGAAAAGAGCGTCTGGACAGGGTCTAGAGATTTAGAGAGGACAGAGATGAGGGGAAGAAGGAAGTGTAGCGTGAGGGACAACCCATAGATACTATACCATGTCAACCTCTAACCTGTTACAGAAGGGAGAGAGAGGGGAAGATAAAGAAGAGAGGCCAGTGAGAAAGAGTCCAAGCTGGATGTGGTCTAATGTGAGAGAAGGAGAGAACGAGTGAAGAAGAGAGAGAGATGGAGAGGAAAAGGAAAACGAGAGAAGGAGAAGTTCCAGACATCAGTAGTGCTGAGTGGTTCTGAGTCCTGTTCCAGACATCAGCAGTGCTGAGTGGTTCTGAAGCCTGTTCCAGACATCAGCAGTGCTGAGTGGTTCTGAGTCCTGTTCCAGACATCAGCTGTGCTGAGTGGTTCTGAGTCCTGTTCCAGACATCAGCAGTGCTGAGTGGTTCTGAGTCCTGTTCCAGACATCAGCTGTGCTGAGTGGTTCTGAGTCCTGTTCCAGACATCAGTAGTGCTGAGTGGTTCTAAGTCCTGTTCCAGACATCAGCTGTGCTGAGTGGTTCTGAGTCCTGTTCCAGACATCAGCTGTGCTGAGTGGTTCTGAGTCCTGTTCCAGACATCAGTAGTGCTGAGTGGTTCTAAGTCCTGTTCCAGACATCAGCTGTGCTGAGTGGTTCTGAGTCCTGTTCCAGACATCAGCTGTGCTGAGTGGTTCTGAGTCCTGTTCCAGACATCAGTAGTGCTGAGTGGTTCTGAGTCCTGTTCCAGACATCAGCTGTGCTGAGTGGTTCTGAGTCCTGTTCCAGACATCAGCTGTGCTGAGTGGTTCTGAAGCCTGTTCCAGACATCAGTAGTGCTGAGTGGTCCTGAGTCCTGTTCCAAAGTGACATTAAGGTTAGCTTGACTCAGAACAGAACATTAATTAAGAACAGCTAAAATATACACTCTTGAAATATGTGACACAACTCCTGATCTGAGCTCAGTTCAACATCTTATATTTACATTTACAGTGAGTGTCTCACTTAGCTGTGCACTAAATTATTAAGGACTGAAACCAGTCTGTCTGTCTGTGTAGGTTGCTTCACTCCGCTCTCCAGGAGACATCATCCCCTGCAGGTGATATCATCATGTATGATATGTTAGTTACACTGACGAGTGGACCGGTGACACATGCCCGGCAACCAGGCTGTCACTTAGTGAGCCCTAATGGCAGCGTGGGAGGAGAGCCGAACAGTGGACCTCATTAACCAATCAAGCAGCAGAAGTGTGGGGGCAGCGGAACGGGGGGAGAGAGTGAGACAGAGAGTTACGAGCTAGAGCTTTCTTATGATGGAAACATGAAACAATAAACATCTTACACAACCAAAGGCTGGCTCAGCCATGCTGATTCTCTTCTTCAAATATGGCCTATCTCTGTGTCTCAGATGCTGAGGAGGAGCCTTGTACCACCAAGCTGCTCAGTGTTTGAAGACAGCTGGGCTTGGTTGGTTGGAGTGTGGGTTGGTTTGTAGTTTCTTGGTTTACCACAATAAAGCTCTGCTATAGGATATTATTACATGGGCTCAGAGCGTACCTGGTCAGGTTGTAGACTACCTGTTAATAATAAAGCTCTGATATTATTACATGGGCTCAGAGCTTACCTGGTCAGGTTGTAGGCTACCTGTTACTAATAAAGCTCTGCTAAAGGATATTATTACATGGGCTCAGAGCTAGTACCTGCTCAGCGTACCTGGTTTATAGGCTACCTGTTACTAATAAAGCTCTGCTAAAGGATATTACATTATATAGGCTACCTGGGCTCAGAGCGTACCTGGTCAGGTTATAGGCTACCTGTTACTAATAAAGCTCTGCTAAAGGATATTATTACATGGGCTCAGAGCTTACCTGGTCAGGTTATAGGCTACCTGTTACTAATAAAGCTCTGCTAAAGGATATTATTACATGGGCTCAGAGCGTACCTGGTCAGGTTATAGGCTACCTGTTACTAATAAGCTCTGCTAAAGGATATTATTACATGGGCTCATTTGTTAGCTGTACCTGGGTCAGGTTATAGGCTACCTGTTACTAATAAAGCTCTGCTAAAGGTTGCTACCTGGTCATAACCTGTTACTAATAAAGCTCTGCTAAAGGATATTATTACATGGGCTCAGAGCGTACCTGGTCAGGTTATAGGCTACCTGTTACTAATAAAGCTCTGCTAAAGGATATTATTACATGGGTACCTGGTCAGGTTATAGGCTACCTGTTACTAATAGCTCTGCTAAGGATATTATTACATGGGCTCAGAGCGTACCTGGTCAGGTTATAGGCTACCTGTTACTAAATAATACATGTTTTAAATAGATGGGGATTTGTTAGACTCTATTTCCCTCTGGGTCTTTCAGTTGCTCAAGCAGTTCCATATTAAGGTGACTTCTGTGCAGTACTTCTCATCAAGTTGAGTGTTGACTCGTGTCATACTTGCAGGGAACAGTGTGAGTCCAGGCCATTAATTTAAAAGCCCATTTAATTACTTCTCCATTTAATGGTGTCCTTAATTTACTGTATCTTATCTGCCTGCAAGACTCACCCAGGAACCAAAACTCTGTGTATTTTATTACTTTTTGGATTTATAGTTAAGAATCTACATTGAACAAAAATATAAGTGCAACATGCAATAATTTCAAAGATTTTACTGAGTTACAGTTCGTATAAGGAAATCAGTCAATTGAAATAAATTCATTAGGCCCTAATCTATGTATTTCACATGACTGGGAATACAGATATGCATCTGTTGGTCACAGATACCTTAAAAATAAAAGATAGAGGCATGTATCAGAAAACCAGTCAGTATCTGGTGGGACCACCATTTGTCTTATGCTGCACGACACATCTCCTTCGCGTAGAGTTGAACAGGTATTGATTGTGGCCTGTAGAATGTTGTCCCACCCCTCTTCAATGGCTGTGCGAAGTTGCTGGATATTGTAGGGAACTGGAACACACTGTCGTACATGCCAACTCTGTTCACAACTTTGACATCAGCAAATTGCTCGCCCACACAACGCCACACACTCTGTTCGCAATTTTGCCCGGTACAGTTGAACCGGGATTCATCCGTGAAGAGCACATTTCTCCAGTGTGCCAGTGGCCATCAAAGCTGAGCATTTGCCCACTGCCCACGGTTACGACACCAAACTGCTGTCAGGTCAAGACCCTGGTGAGGACAACGAGAATGCAGATGAGCTTCCCTGAGATGGTTTCTGACAGTTTGTGCAGAAGTTATTTGGTTGTGCAAACCCACAGTTTTCATCAGCCGTCAGATGATACCGCAGGTGAAGAAGCAAGATGTGGAGGTCCTGGGCTGGTATGGTTACACGTGGTCTGCGGTTGTAAGGCCGGTTGGACGTACTGCCAAATTCTTTCAAATTACTTTGGAGGTGGCTTATGGTAGAGAAATTAACATTAAATTCTTTAGCAACAGCATTAAATTCTGTGGCATTGTGTTGTGTGACAAACTGCACATTTTAGAGTGGCCATTTATTGTCCCCAACACAAGGAGCACCTGTGTAATAATCATGCTGTTTAATCAGCTTCTTGATATGCCACACCTGTCAGGTGGATGGATTATCTTGGCAAAGGAGAAATTCTCACTAACAGGGAAATAAACAAATTTGTGCACAAAATAAGAGAAATAAGCTTTTTTTTGTGAATGGAAAATGTATTGGACCTTTTATTTCAGCTCATGAAACATGGGACCAACACATTACATGTTGCGTTTATATTTTTGATCAGTGTAATTATTGGAGTGGAATGCCTTAAACAGAAGAAAGCTCTAACTGATGCATAACATTTAGAAAGTAAATGTGAGAATATGTTCTGTTTTATCAGCCATACCCAAAAGGCATCCACACTACATATCATACAGATATTTTACTCTATGCAGTATGCAGGGTTGGGGAGTAACGGATTACATGTAATCAATTACATGTAAACGATTACTAAAAATGGTAACTGTAATCCGTTACGTTACCAGCAAAAAAAAATCTGATCAGATTACAGATACTTTTGAAAAACGAAATTATTACTTTGAGGATTACTTATAAATTCATAAAGGATGTTTGCGGAAAAAAAATATTTGACACTTTTCTGTTTTCTCCATGATATTCAAATCAGCATTGAAAAAAGGCGCACGTTTAAATTTGTTCCACCTGAGAGAGTCTGACCACAAGTCAGAGACCACTATGATGACACACCAACTGTGTTTGATGCATCGTGGGAAAAGAGCAGAAATAGGCTTTTGTGGGCTACAGTTCAAGATATCTCTTCCAATGATATGACTGTTGTCGGCATCCAAAGATTATCCAACTTGAATAAACGCTTGGCGGTAAGGATGACAACAGTGGTTTCGTCAGCGGTGATACGGATATCACTTATCTACATAGCGCATTGATGTGAATCACACTGCTGCTTTTTAATTTAGCTATTTACTCCTTACGGATTGTGGTTGTTGTGGATGGCTGTTCACAAATCTAAATGTGTATTTGGTAATGGTTGAATTCCAGAAGTTTAAGCTGCCTATCAATCATTGTTTTTGAAACCAGTGGACAGCCAGTGAAAAATGTGCTCTTGCAACAGCTGCATAGTGCGGATCCAAGCCTATGGAATAAAAGTGGGGCTTTTTTTTCTTCAGTATTGCTCAAAGCATGCCATTCCATGAGCGCAGCATTTATTTTTCAACTCGAATCATTGAGCCCAATCAGTCCTCCATGACAACAAAATCATAAACAACAGAGTAGGGCTGGCTAATACGTCCTTAGTTTTTGGGTCATGCTCAGGTAAAACAATTTGGCTGATCTGTACTTTCATATTTCCAAGTCCTATTCTTGAAGAATAAGGGGTATACCAGTTATTGGAATGACTGGAATTCTGCTAGACTTTGTATTTTAATGTAAAGATATAATTTAATCGTATTATTATATGTACAGTTGAAGTCAGAGGTTTACATACATCTTAGCCAAATACATTTAAACTCAGTTTTTCATAATTCCTGACATTTAATCCTAGTAAAAATTCCCTGATTTAGGTCAGTTAGGAACACTACTTTATTTTTAAGAATGTGAAATAGTAGAGAATAATTTATTTCAGCTTTTATTTCTTTCATCACATTCCCAGTGGGTCAGAAGTTTACATACATTCAATTAGTATTTGGTAGCATTGCCTTTAAATTGTTTAACTTGGGTCAAACGTTTCGAGTACCCTTTCACAAGCTTCCCACAATAAATTGGGTGAATTTTGGCCCATTCCTCCTGACAGAACTGGTGTAACTGAGTCACGTTTGTAGGCCTCCTTGCTCGCACACGCTTTTTATCTCTGCCCACAAATTTTCTATGGGATTGAGGTCAGGGCTTTGTGATGGCCACTCCAATACCTTGACTTTGTTGACCTTAAGCCATTTTTCCACAACTTTGGAAGTATGCTTGGGGTCATTGTCTATTTGGAAGGTCTCCAATTTTTTCTGAGGTCTTGACTGATTTCTTTTGATTTTCCCATGATGTCAAGCTAAGAGGCACTGAGTTTGAAGGTAGGCCTTGAAATACATCCACAGGTACACCTCCAATTGACTCAAATGATGTCAATTAGCCTATAAGAAGCTTCTAAAGCCATGACATCATTTTCTGGACTTTTTCAAGCTGTTTAAAGGCACAGTCAACTCAGTGTATGTAAACTTCTGACCCACTGGAATTGTGATACAGTGAATTATAAGTGAAATAATCTGTCTGCAAACAATTGTTGGAAAAATTACTTGTGTCATGCACAAAGTATATGTCCTAACCTACTTGACAAAACTATAGTTTGTTAACAAGAAATTTGTGTAGTGGTTGAAAAACATATTTTATTGACTCCAACCTAAGTGTATGTCGACTTCCGACTTTAACTGAAAGTAACCTACCCAACCCTGGCTGTATGTCAGAAAACTCATGTGTACTGTAGTCTAGCTATATATGGTCAAGGTTGCCTTCTGTCAAAGAAGACATTGGTTGTTCTCTCATATGTTCTAGCTACTAATGTATGCATTATGTATAATGTAATTTATCCACTTTGAGATTCTTGTATAATGAAAAGTGCCTTAGAAATGTAATGAATGATTGTTTTCTTTACTCTTTTCGCAGAAAAATAATTGACTCAAAGACATTCAGTAGACACCTACACTCTTAGAAAAAAGGGTTCCAAAAGGGTTCTTTGGCTGTCCCCATAGGAGAACCCTTTTTGGTTACAGGTAGAACCAAAAGGGATCTACATAGAACCAAAAAGGATTCTTCAAAGGGTTCTCCTATGGAGACAGCCAAAGAACCCTTTTGGAACCCACCATAATTTGCAAATAAATTCATTAAAAATCCTACAATGTGATTTTCTGGATTGTTTCCCCTCATTTTGTCTGTCATAGTTGAAGTGTACCTATGATGAAAATTACAGGCCTCATCTTTTTAAGTGGGAGAACTTGCACAATTGGTGGCTGACTAAATGCTTTTTTGCCCCAATGTATGTGCCCTAAACAAAGTCAACTTCCCACAAACACAGGTGGGAAAAGGGGTACCTAAGTATGGTTCCCAATCAGAGACAATGATAGACAGCTGTCCCTGATTGAGAATCATACCCGGCCAAAACCTAGAAATAGAAAATCATAGAAACACAAAACATAGAATGCCCACCCCAACCAAACCAAAATCGAGACATAAAAAGCTCTCCAAGGTCAGGGTGTGACAGCTAGCTTACTGTTGCACAAATAGAACAACGTTCTATTTTAGCGCCCGGCTACGCAGACACACGTGAGCAGTGTGGGTGCAATGCTTGAATAACATGTACGTGTAAATTTATTTTGCAACGCTCGCGCACGTGACGTTAACGGTGTGGTCAGCATGTATGCTGGCAGAGCAATTCCTGGTATCTATATTCACTAGGTTTTCAGCGTACTGTTCTTTTTGTGATTACATTAAAGCACCACATATTGAATTACATCTGAAAACCAATGGCGTTGTAGGACAAATATTTTGATGAGAACATTTTATTATACATAGTCATGGACCTGCCACAGAGTGGGTGGTATACATTATCTTCAGATAGCATTCACACCCCTTGACTTTTTCCACATTCTGTTGTGTTTCAAGGTGGGATTTTGTCAACAATCTACACAAAATACCCTGTAATGTCAAAATGGAAGAAGAATTCTAACATTTGTAAAAAAATATATATATATATATATATCTGGATTACATAAGTATTCAACCCCCTGAGTAAATACATGTTAGAATCACCGAGTCCTTCTGGAAAAGTCTCTAAGAGCTTCGCACACCTAGATTGTACAATATTTGCACATTATAATTTTTTTAATTCTTCAAGCTCAATTAAGTTGGTTGTTGATCATTGCTAGACAGCCATTTTCAAGTCTTGCCATACATTTTCAAACCAATTTAAGTCAAAACTCTAACTAGACCACTCTGGAACATTCAATGTCATCTTGGTAAGCAACTCCAGTTAATATTTGGCCTTGTGTTTTAGGTTATTGTCCTGCTGAAAGGTGAATTTGTCTCCCAGTTGTCACGTTCTGACCTTTATTTCCTATGTGTGTTTTTCTATGTTGGGGTTTTGAGTTCAGCCTAGTATGGTTCTCAATAAGAGGCAGGTGTCGTTAGTTATCTCTGATTGAGAATCATACTTAGGTAGCCTGGGTTTCACTTTTGAGTTGTGGGTGTTTGTTTCCGTGTGAGTGTTTTGGCCCACACGGTACTGTTTCGGTTTTCGTTCATGTTTGTTTTGTATTTCATAGTGTTCAGTTTGTCTTAAAATAAACGTTATGGACACTTACCACGCTGCGCATTGGTCCTCCGATCCTTCTCGCTACTCCTCCTCAGAAGAGGAGGAAGAATGCCGTTACACCAGTGTTGGTTGGAAAGCAAACTGAACCAGGATTTTGCCTGTGTTTAGCTCTAGTCCATTTCTTTTTATCTTTAAAAACTCCCTAGTCCTTGCCGATGACAAGCATACCCATAACATGACGTAGCCATCACCATACTTGAAAATATGAAGTGGTACTCAGTGATGTTTTGGATCTTATCCAAACATAACACATTGTATTCAGGACATAAAGCAATTTTTTGCAGTTTTACTTTAGTACCTTATTGCAAACAAGATGCATGTTTTGGAATATTTGGATTCTGTGCAGACTTCCTTTTCAATTTGTCATTTAGGTCAGTATTGTGGAGTAACTACAATGTTGTTGAACCATCCTCAGTGTTCTCCTATCATAGCACACAAATACCCTCTGCAACTGTTTAAGTCACCATTGGCCTCATGGTAAATTCCCTGAGAGGTTTCCTTCCTTTCCGGCAACTGATTTAGGAAGGACACCTGTAACGGTTTTCTTCTGGTGAAAGAGAGGCGGACCAAAATGCAGCATGGTTAGTTTTGTACATCTTTAATAAAGATGAAAATACAACAATATACAAAAAAACAAGAAACGTGAAAAAACCAAAACAGTCCTATCTGGTGCCACAAACACAAAGACAGGAACAATCACCCACAAGAGACCTAAAGAATATGGCTGCCTAAATATGGTTCCCAATCAGAGACAACGATAAACACCTGCCTCTGATTGAGAACCACTCTAGGCAACCATAGACTTACCTAGAGTACTACTCTAACCACAATCCCATAACTACAAACAACCCCAGACAAAACAAACCACATAAATCCCCATGTCACACCCTGGCCTAACCAAAATAATAACGAAAACACAGAATACTAAGGCCAGGGCGTGACAACACCTGTATCTTTGTAGTGACTGGGTCTATTGATACATAATCCAACGTGTAATTAATAACTTCACCATGCTCAAAGGGATATTCAATGTCTTCCTATTTTTTTACCCATCTACGATAGGTGCCCTTCTTTGTGAGGCATTGGAAAACCTCCCTGGTCTTTGTGGTTGAGTCTGTTTTTGAAATTCACTGCTCGACTGAGGGACCTTACAGATAATTGTATGTGTGGGATACAGAGATGAGGTAGTCATTCCAAAAGCATGTTAAATACTATTAGTTTGCACAGAGTGAGTCCATGCAACTTATTTTGACCTGTTAAGCACATTTTTACTCCTGAACTTATTTAGGCTTACCATAACAAAGGACTTGAATACTTATTGACTCAAGACATTTCAGCTTTGAATTTTTAATTAAGAGTTGACATTATTCCACTTTGACATTATGGGGTATTGTGTGGAGGCCAGTTACAAAAATCTCAATGTAACTCTTTAAAATTCACATAAAATTGGAAAAAGTCAAGGGGTGTGAATACTTTCTCAAGGCCCTGTATGTGATTGGCTCCGATAAATGTATTGTCATATGGTTTGCTGTAACGATATGACAAGCGTTTTTAGACCTTTCCCAACCGACAGGCTCTGCTCTACATCATCATTAAGCTTTTGATGAAATAGTCTGTCTATAAGCAGGTTCATATAACATGGTTGCCGTAACTCGTAACCAATCCTCTCAGTTTAATGTGAGACCTATCCGGTGACTATCCTCAGTCTAAGTCTAGACTAGAAGGTGCCTGTTTGCACTAGTCTCAAAGGCTCTGTGGATGAAATCAGTGGAATGTCAATTATGTCAGCCAGCCTCTCTGAGCCCTCTCTCTCTCCCAGACGACTTCAATAGCATTAATTACAGCAACAGTCAGGGCTTAGCCAGCCAAGATAATTATGTGTAACTCTGCCTCCACTTGTCTCTCCTCTCCTCGTCTTTCTGCTCTCAAAATGTCCCTGACTCTCAAACGTTGTGCTCTGTCGCGTCTATTTCTCTTTCATAATGTATCTTTCTCTCTCTTTTTCTACATATATACTGTATATACATATATCATATATACTGTATATTCATATACTGTATCTCAGTCTCTTTCTCTGCTATAGTCACATATACAGTGGAATGGTCCTTTTGGTTATCATGGTAACTGCTCTCCTGTGCCATGTTGTTGTGTCTGTGCCGATAGGGAGCAAATCCATGTACATAACAGTACTTACCTAGCATGAATGAATATAGGATGAAGCTACTGTGTCACGGCGAGTTTACCAGTCTTACCCTTTGACCCCTCCTTATTCACAGGGCAGTCGGCCCATTTTTATCTTATCTGATTCAGTAGCATTTCCAGAGGGACTTTCTTCCTGACTGCGGAGACGCCATAGTTCCCACAGAACCCTCTCACACTGGGGGATTTCTCATTAAAACCCCATTAAGCTCAGATCTTATATGGGAAAATACAGTTAACCATGTTGAAAATATGTGTGGTTAATTACTTTATGGCACATTCAGTCGAAAAGGAACATTTTAGAGCGACACTTTGTCTCTGTCCATTTGAATGTGGTTGGGTGAAGCTGAATAAATGTTGCCCGTTTGTCCAGACCGAAAGATAATGCTTTGTTATAATATCGGTCTGGTTAACAAGACTAGAAGAAATCCATGCAGATTAAGTCAGAACATTTAAATGTTTTGATAAGCTTGAAAATGTCAGGAAGCAAGTTCACAGTCGAGTCATTCACTGTCGGCTGTCGGCTGCTGCACTCTCCTGTCAATCAACTGACAGGTTCTCTCTCTCTCTCTTTCTCTCTCTCTCTCTCTCTCTCTCTCTCTCTCTCTCTCTCTCTCCCCCAGCTCTCACCCCCCAGTAGACACTGGTTCCTGCTTCATGTCGACATGAAGAGATTACCACATCCTGTAGTTCAGGTCCAGGAAAGAGACAAAGGCACTCTCGGCTAAAACTCCCATGAGAAGAAGAGAGAGAGAGATAAGGATATATATACAGAGAGAGAATATGAGAGAGGGGGATAGAGAGAATAGGATAGAGACAGGGGGATAGAGAGAATAGGATAGAGAGAGAGGGGATAGAGAGGGAGCTAGAGAGCATATGATAGAGAGAGAGAGAGGGAGTGCGAGTGAGGAAAGGGTGAGAGGGATTGGAAGTTAGTTTAGGGATATGAATGAGGATGGTGAGCTTCAGAAATAGAGACAGAAGAGAGAGAGAGAGAGAGAGAGAGATGCTAATGTTTATGTAGTGGTAATCACCAGAGCTCAGGGAAGGCTGGGGTTGGATTAACGCCTGTCTGTGTGGCATGTAGCAGAGTAGAGATGGGACACTCAGTGAACTACCATAGTGGCTCTGCACAGCAACCATAATGACAAGCACCTGATACCACCCTGTTTTAACACACACACACACACACACAGTCCCCTTAGTGATAAGGCTGTTACACCATACCCACTCTTTTCCCCTGCGATTATACTGTACCCACACAGAGCCCAGATCTGCCATGATAGGGCTCTGTGCCTGCCAGGGTAACCATGGCAACTGCCCCCACTCTGTCCATTCCGTGCCAGCTCCCTGGCATGCTGTCAGGACCACGGCCAGCCTGTGGCCTCATCTCTACTAAATAACACATTATAGGAACACACTTGTTGACCGACTTCAGATGTCAGCAAACAAGTCTCAAGTCTTGATTACTGTAAGTTATTAGTCAACTCAATTCTTTCAGTTCAGTTCATTGTACTTGCCTTTTAATAGGACTCTGTGCTCTTTGAGTTGAAAATAGACAATGAACATTTACTGTCATCCACACTGACACAGCTGACAAGAATGGTGTCACAGAGTTTAATGTCAAATCATGGTTGCTTATCGTCTAATCATGTAATCACCACATCTCAGTCAGTCTAAATAGGGCCTCTTCCATTTCTCAGGATGTTCTGATTGGCTCCTTAATTAGAGCTTGATAATGTCATCCTCCCAGGGGTGAAAGTATATTTCATTTCTTCCCATGACGGCACCTCCTATGTGTGCAAAAAACTATTTGATTCCTAATCATAGAATTACAAATATAATCCCTATTTATTTAATAGGATCTCTGTGGGCCTAATATTACAGATTTGTCATTTAACTTTTAAAATGTATGACCTTTTAATGTGGCATTAACATAATCAGTGATGATGATCTGATTGAAAACAATCACTTCAAAAGGCTCCTATAAGCCGTTAGGGTTAGGGCTACCTGCACACGTTCTTCCACGGAAATAATTCCTCCTGCATCCACACTACGGTGAACTGTGTACCCGCCATTTGAGGAAAGGAAAGAGAAATCTGGAACAAAACTACAAGAATTGTAATGAATGAAATTCTGTGATGGACATCCATCAGGCCTACACTTGTAACCTGACTTGATGTGTCCACTGTCCTCGCGCGTCTCGGCCACTCATCTCTGCCTTTTCAAAATGTCACTGCTATAGTCCAACAACACCGCACTTTGGAGCGTATTGCACACATTTTCATGTCCATTCATCCATTTTTCATGTGGGTAACATGAGTTAATGATAAATAATAGTGTAATAGCCTACAGTTTGAATTATTGTGACAGGCTCATGTCCAACTGATATGGCGTACCTCCACTATTTATTTTGATGGTACCGGAACAGTACAGGACAGTACCGGACAGTACAGGACAGTACTGGACAGTACCGCACAGTACCGGACAGTACAGGACAGTACAGGACAGTACAGGACAGTACCGGACAGTACAGGACAGTACAGGACAGTACTGGACAGTAGGACAGTACCGGACAGTACAGGACAGTACAGGACAGTACAGGACAGTACCGGACAGTACAGGACAGTACTGGACAGTACCGCACAGTACCGGATACCGGACAGTACAGGACAGTACTGGACAGTACCGCACAGTACCGCACAGTACCGGACAGTACAGGACAGTACAGGACAGTACCGGACAGTACAGGACAGTACCGAACAGTACAGGACAGTACAGGACAGTACCGAACAGTACAGGACAGTACAGGACAGTACCGGACAGTACAGGACAGTACAGGACAGTACAGGACAGTACTGGACAGTACCGCACAGTACCGGACAGTACAGGACAGTACAGGACAGTACAGGACAGTACCGGACAGTACAGGACAGTACAGGACAGTACCGGACAGTACAGGACAGTACCGACAGTACAGGGCAGTACAGGACAGTACAGGACAGTACCGGACAGTACCGGACAGTACAGGACAGTACCGGACAGTACAGGACAGTACCGGACAGTACAGGGCAGTACAGGACAGTACAGGACAGTACCGGACAGTACAGGACAGTACCGGACAGTACAGGGCAGTACAGGACAGTACAGGGCAGTAGCAGGACAGTACAGGACAGTACCGGACAGTACAGGACAGTACAGGACAGTACCGGACAGTACAGGACAGTACAGGACAGTACAGGGCAGTACAGGACAGTACAGGACAGTACCGGTACAGGGCAGTACAGGACAGTACAGGGCAGTACAGGACAGTACAGGACAGTACAGGACAGTACCGGACAGTACAGGACAGTACCGGACAGTACCGGACAGTACCGGACAGTACAGGACAGTACAGGACAGTACAGGACAGTACCGGACAGTACAGGACAGTACAGGACAGTACAGGACAGTACCGGACAGTACAGGACAGTACAGGACAGTACCGGACAGTACAGGACAGTACAGGGCCAGGACAGTAGGGCAGTACAGGACAGTACAGGACAGTACAGGACAGTACCGGACAGTACAGGACAGTACAGGACAGTACAGGACAGTACAGGACAGTACAGGACAGTACCGGACAGTACAGGACAGTACCGGACAGTACAGGACAGTACTGGACAGTACAGGACAGTACCGACAGTACAGGGCAGTACAGGACAGTACAGGGCAGTAGAGGGCAGTACCGGACAGTACAGGACAGTACCGGACAGTACAGGACAGTAGTACCGGACAGTACAGGACAGTACCGGACAGTACAGGGTACCGGGCAGTACCGGACAGTACAGGACAGTACCGGACAGACAGTACCGAACAGTACAGGACAGTACAGGACAGTACCGGACAGTACAGGACAGTACCGGACAGTACCAGTACAGGACAGTAGGGGGCAGTACAGGACAGTACCGGGCAGTACCGGACAGTACAGGGCAGTACAGTACAGGACAGTACAGGACAGTACAGGGCAGTACAGGACAGTACAGGGACAGGACAGTACAGGGCAGTACAGGACAGTACAGGGCAGTACAGGACAGTACAGGGCAGTACAGGACAGTACAGGGCAGTACAGGACAGTACAGGGCAGTACAGGACAGTACAGGGCAGTACAGGGCAGTACAGGGCAGTACAGTACCGGACAGTACAGGACAGTACCGGACAGTACAGGACAGTACAGGACAGTACCGGACAGTACAGGACAGTACCGGACAGTACCGGACAGTACAGGACAGTACCGGACAGTACAGGACAGTACAGGACAGTACCGGACAGTACCGGACAGTACAGGACAGTACCGGACAGTACAGGACAGTACCGGACAGTACAGGACAGTACAGGACAGTACAGGACAGTACAGGACAGTACCGGACAGTACAGGACAGTACCGGACAGTACCGGACAGTACAGGACAGTACCGGACAGTACAGGACAGTACAGGACAGTACCGGACAGTACCGGACAGTACAGGACAGTACCGGACAGTACAGGACAGTACCGGACAGTACCGGACAGTACAGGACAGTACCGGACAGTACAGGACAGTACCGGACAGTACAGGACAGGACAGTACCCGACAGTACAGGAGAGTACAGGAGAGTACAGGACAGTACTGGACAGGGACAGTACAGGACAGTACAGGACAGTACCGGACAGTACAGGACAGTACCGGACAGTACCGGACAGTACAGGACAGTACAGGACAGTAGGACAATACAGGGCAGACCGGGCAGTACCGGACAGTACAGGGCAGTACGGACAGGCAGACAGTACCAGGCAGTACCGTGCAGTACCGGACAGTACAGGGCAGTACCAGGACCAGACAGTACCGGGCAGGACCAGACAGTACCGGGCAGTACCGGACAGTACAGGGCTCTACCGGACAGTACAGGGCAGTACCGGACAAAACAGGGCAGTACAGGACAGGACCAGACAGTACCGAACAGTGTAGGACAGTACCGGCCACTTTCACCCCTGCATCCTCTCTCATACATGATTGGATATGTGATATCACAAAGTATGATCACACATGATTACACTACCACCATTTAGACTAAAGCCTGGAGCACCTCTCTTTAGGAGGAGGAGCAGGAAGGGAGGAGGAGGAGGGAGGGAGGAAGGTGCAAGGGAGGAGGATGAAGGTAGGAGGAGGAGGAGGAAGGGAAGAAGGAGGCTTTCATAGCAGACCTACACCAGACTCCTCACCTGCATCCCAGTTGGCACCCTATTCCACAGGGCTCTGGGCAAACAAAGTGTACACCACAACAACTGTCATAGCCATTTCACCTGTCCTTTATTTAACTGTCTCGACAGATTTGTCAGAATATTTCCGCATAGTGGCTGTGTAAGTGAACATCGTCTGCCACATTATAAACTGTCTTTTTAAGCAGCATCAATTTGGGGCATCAGCTGTGTGTGTGTGTGTGTGTGTGTGTGTGTGTGTGTGTGTGTGTGTGTGTGTGTGTGTGTGTGTGTGTGTGTGTGTGTCTGTGTGTGTGTGTGTGTGTGTGTGTGTGCGTGTGTGTGTGCGTGGCTAATTGTCAGGGAGCTGCCCATGTTTTTGCTGAGCCACATTGTTACAGTATAATGAGATGACGCATTGCTTTTCTCATGCTCTGTTTTCACAACAAAGACAAGTGAGGGCGAGAGGAGTCAGAGAGGGTTCAGAGAGGGAGAGAGAGAAACAGATAGAGAATGACAGAAACAGGCACAGCACTGTGATTTAGATGAGATGCCAGAAACAGCACAAAGCAATGGAGATTGATCACAGAAAAGATTCAACACTGTTAACTGAGAAGAAAGTGTGTTGAGAAAGATGCCCATAACCTTTTATGTGTCTGTTTATCTTGTACAAAATAATGTGATTTTCTCTCTGTGGTAGTCTCCACTTCAGGGTTCTTTTGGTGAGACACATTTCCATACTGAATATCCATTTAGTTTGCCTAATGGCAAGTTGTTATAGCAGAGAGGAATACAGGGTGATATTCATTATGTGCTTGTTTTTGAGAGGGTCAAGATTGACACCTCTGCTTCTAATCTCCTCTTAAAACACAGAATACTAAAGTCATATTTTCAGCAACTAGCACTTAAGTATCTAATCTATATCTATTTTTAAAAACATTTTTACCTCATCATGTTTATATATTTTTACATCATCATATTTAAATATTTTTACATCATCACATTTGTAGCCTGGAAGCCAGTCTGTTTCTGCTTCCGCATGTCAACAATGACAAGGAAGTGCAAACTTGTATTCGAGGTTTGAAAAGGATTCTAAAGTTTGAAATTTCCACTTTGAAAATTCTGACTTGATTTGCCCAAACAAAAATGTATCAACCCCGACAAAAATGTCCATTCATGGGCCTCCCAGGTGGCGCAGTGGCTAAGGGTGCTGTACTGCAGCGCCAGCTGTGCCATCAGAGACTCTGGGTTCGCGCCCAGGCTCTGTTGCAACCGGCCGCGACCGGGAGGTCCGTGGGGCAACGCACAATTGGCCCAGCGTCGTCTGGGTTAGGGAGGGCTTGGCCGGTAGGGACATCCTTGTCTCATCGCGCACCAGCGACTCCTGTGGTAGGTTGGGCGCAGTGTGCGCTAACCAAGGTTTCCAGGTGTTTCTTCCGACACATTGGTGCGGCTGGCTTCTGGGTTGGATGGCGTTGGATGGCGTTGTGTTAAGAAGCAGTGCGGCTTGGTAGGGTTGTGTATCGGAGGACGCATGACTTTCAACCTTCGTCTCTCCCGAGCCGAATGGGAGTTGTAGCAATGAGACAAGATAGTAGCTACTAAACAATTGGGGAGAAAAAAGGGTAAAATTCACACAAAAAAATGTCCATTCATTACAATCCACTTAATAATGAACTTTTCCTGTTGCTGCAGGATCCTGCTGTAGCAAACTTTCTCAAATGAAGATCCTACATCGGTATGTTCTTTGAGACACAGCCTATAGCCTGTACCATGTCCTAGTCCTAGACCTACATCTGGATCTAGGATCCAGATGGAACACTGTTAACAGTGTCTCAAAGAACATACTGATGTAGGATCTTCATTTGAGACAGTTTGCTACAGCAGGATCCCCATGGTGACCTATGGTTGTCATCTATAGCCTATTTCCCCCAGCTACAGTTGAGTTCCTGTCTGTGTGCCTGTCTGTCTGTCTGAATCTCAAGGTAAAACACACAGACACCCAATACTGCCTGGTAAGGTTTGTCGTGTCTTTCACCGTCAGCTTTCTATTCCTGACCAAGGAGTTCCCCCTCAGGACATTTAGCCAGGAACACTTAACTCAAAATGTAGCGGTAGCTATTAGCTTTGGTAATGGATTCTGCTGTGATTAAAATGCTAGATTGCTTGCTGGCTATTTCGGGCCTTATTTAAAAGTTATCCGTCTTGACCCACATTATGTAAGCCCAGTGTTCATGCCTGGGACTTCAGCAGGGATGGTGGAAACAGAGTTGCGTGAGACCTGCGGTCATGTTACAGTCTAAAAGGCTTTGAAGGTCAGTGGAGGAGAGTGGAGGAAAAATGTGTCAGAGATTATAATGGGCGTTCCTGTTTTAGGTTTGCTTTGTATAGATTGGACAACCATCTTTTCTAAATGAATTTCCTCCAAAGGTTATGATAATAGGCGACTTAATTTCCATCATAGGAAAGGTCAGTGCTGCATGTAAATAGATATTCATAATGCCATCATCTATTGTCTCCACCTCTAAGCGCTGTGTCTCTCCCTTCTCCTAAGGTGGGTGAGGGGCCAGGATTGTCTTGGAATCTTCATACATTAAACGTTTTGTGACAACCCACAAGCATTTTATTGACCAGGAGACCAGGACATACACACAGCAGCGAGGGAATCAATGGGCCATTTCATTTGTTTGCATCATGAGAGAGAGAGAGAGCGAGAGAAAGCATCAGTATTTAGTGTTCAGGGCTGTTATGAGGCTTGTTGTGAGTGTTTCCTTATCCTCCTCTAGGTCTCCTGTGGCTCCGGGGCTGCCGTCAGAGGGTCTGCTGTGGCTCCGGGGCTGCCGTCAGAGGGTCTGCTGTGGCCCGGGGCTGCCGTCAGAGGGTCTGCTGTGGCTCCGGGGCTGCCGTCAGAGGGTCTGCTGTGGCCCCGGGGCTGCCGTCAGAGGGTCTGCTGTGGCTCCGGGGCTGCCGTCAGAGGGTCTGCTGTGGCTCCGGGGCTGCCGTCAGAGGGTCTGCTGTGGCTCCGGTGCTACAGTCAGAGGGTCTGCTGTGGCCCGGGGCTGCCGTCAGAGGGTCTGCTGTGGCTCCGGGGCTGCCGTCAGAGGGTCTGCTGTGGCTCCGGGGCTGCCGTCAGAGGGTCTGCTGTGGCTCCGGGGCTGCCGTCAGAGGGTCTGCTGTGGCTCCGGGGCTGCCGTCAGAGGGTCTGCTGTGGCTCCGGGGCTGCCGTCAGAGGGTCTGCTGTGGCTCCGGGGCTGCCGTCAGAGGGTCTGCTGTGGCTCCGGTGCTACAGTCAGAGGGTCTGCTGTGGCTCCGGGGCTGCCGTCAGAGGGTCTGCTGTGGCTCCGGGGCTGCCGTCAGAGGGTCTGCTGTGGCTCCGGAGCTACAGTCAGAGGGTCTGCTGTGGCTCCAGGCAGGGCTGCAGTCAGAGGGTCTGCTGTGGCTCCAGGGCTGCAGTCAGAGGGTCTGCTGTGGCTCCGGGGTTGCAGTCAGAGGGTCTGCTGTGGCTCCGGGGCTGCAGTCAGAGGGTCTGCTGTGGCTCCGGGGCTGCAACTAGAGGTTCTGCAGGTTGGACACGGCTGCAAGCTGCAGCATGAACAGGTCCGGCTCACACCTGCTCTACTTCTTACCCAACTGCAGCCCTCACAGGTAGAGCCCATATAACCCACTGGGCACTGACGTCACTTCTACGTCTTGTTTTGGATTAACTTCTGATTGAGTTGTCAACTCACTTGAATTCAAAGTGAAATCAAGTCAAATTTGAACCATGTCATTGAATATAGGTTAAACGTTTGGTGAAAAACACTCATGTTCCAGAAATTCCTTTATGTTGATGACTTTATGCAAATCCGATCAGTTTTCCACGGTCCTTCAACGTCATCAGAATCAGTATTTTTGTTGAAATGACGTGGTCAATGTTGATTCAGAGTTTGTGGCCAGTGTGAGGTCTGTCCTCCAGTCCAACCGTCCACCTGTTCAATGACTAGCTACGTCCTCCCTAGATAATGAGCTAATGATTATGTAGATTTGTGGGGAGATACTTCCAGTTTTCAGAATAAGCCATCATTGTGTAAGTGGGCGTTGTTACCTAAAAACAGAGACAGTGTGGGTGGATGGATGGATTGAATGCGTCCCTTGAACCCAATGCTAATGCATACCTCACAGATAGGCTATTGTTGTCCTGTCAACTGATCATTTAACATTTCTCACTGTGCTAAAGCTCTGTGCAGACAGAGATGTGTGGGGAACTCCTTCTCTGCTACCTCTACTTATGCTTACACACATACCCAGCCTGCATACGTGTGTGTGCATGTGTGTGTGTATCTGTGGAGTTTTGTCTTGGAGGAATCCCAATATTGAATTGACAGGTGGAAACCTTATGTAATAATGGGTATTATGACTTTCTAGAATAGTAGAAGGCCATCTGGTAGATGTGTGGATGGCTGTGTGTGTGTTATATGGCTGTGATTGGGACAGTATATGGCTGTGTGTGTATTATATGGCTGTGTGTGATACAGTATATGGCTGTGTGTGTGTGTTATATGGCTGTGTGTGTGTTATATGGCTGTGATTGGGACAGTATGTGGCTGTGTGTGTGTTATATGGCTGTGTGTGTGTTATATGGCTGTGATTGGGACAGTATATGGCTGTGTGTGTGTTATATGGCTGTGTGTGTATTGTATGGCTGTGTGTGTGTTATATGGCTGTGTTTGGTACAGTATATGGTTGTGTGTGTGTGTTATATGGCTGTGCTTGGTACAATTTATGGCTGTGTGTGTTATATGGCTGTGTGTGTGTTATATGGCTGTGTGTGATACAGTATATGGCTGTGTGTGTGTGTGTTATATGGCTGTGTGTGTGTTATATGCCTGTGTTTGGTACAGTATATGGCTGTGTGTGTGTGTGTGTGTGTGTGTGTGTGTGTGTGTGTGTGTGTGTGTGTGTGTGTGTGTGTGTGTGTGTGTGTGTGTGTTATATGGCTGTGTTTGGTACAGTATATGGCTGGTACAGTATATGGCTGTGCGTGTGTGTGTGTGAGTGTGTGTGTGTGTTATATGGCTGTGGTTGGTACAGTATATGGCTATGTGTGTGTTATATGGCTGTGGTTGGTACAGTATATGGCTGTGTGTGTGTTATATGGCTGTGGTTGGTACAGTATATGGCTGTGTGTGTGTTATATGCCTGTGTTTGGTACAGTATATGGCTGTGTGTGTGTTATATGGCTGTGTTAGTTACAGTATATGGCTGTGTGTGTGTTATATGGCTGTGTTTGGTACAGTATATGGCTGTGTGTGTGTTATATGGCTGTGTTAGTTACAGTATGTGGCTGTGTGTGTGTTATATGGCTGTGTTTGGTACAGTATATGGCTGTGTGTGTGTTATATGGCTGTGTTAGTTACAGTACATGGCTGTGTGTGTGTTATATGCCTGTGTTTGGTACAGTATATGGCTGTGTGTGTGTTATATGGCTGTGTTAGTTACAGTATATGGCTGTGTGTGTGTTATATGGCTGTGTTTGGTACAGTATATGGCTGTGTGTGTGTTATATGGCTGTGTTAGTTACAGTATGTGGCTGTGTGTGTGTTATATGGCTGTGTTTGGTACAGTATATGGCTGTGTGTGTGTTATATGGCTGTGTTAGTTACAGTATATGGCTGTGTGTGTGTTATATGGCTGTGTTTGGTACAGTATATGGCTGTGTGTGTGTTATATGGCTGTGTTAGTTACAGTATGTGGCTGTGTGTGTGTTATATGGCTGTGTTTGGTACAGTATATGGCTGTGTTTGGTACAGTATATGGCTGTGTGTGTGTTATATGCCTGTGTTTGGTACAGTATATGGCTGTGTTTGGTACAGTTTATGGCTGTACGCGTGTTATATGGCTGTGTGCATGTTATATGGCTGTGTTTGGTACAGTTTCAAATCAAATCAAATCAAATCAAATCAAATTTTATTTGTCACATACACATGGTTAGCAGATGTTAATGCGAGTGTAGCGAAATGCTTGTGCTTCTAGTTCCGACAATGCAGTAATAACGAGCAAGTAATCTAACTAACAATTCCAAAAAAACTACTGTCATACACAGTGTAAGGGGATAAAGAATATGTACATAAGGATATATGAATGAGTGATGGTACAGAGCAGCATAGGCAAGATACAGTAGATGATATCGAGTACAGTATATACATATGAGATAAGTATGTAAACCAAGTGGCATAGTTAAAGTGGCTAGTGATACATGTATTACATAAGGATGCAGTCGATGATATAGAGTACAGTATCAACGTATGCATATGAGATGAACAATGTAGGGTAAGTAACATTATATAAGGTAGCATTGTTTAAAGTGGCTAGTGATATATTTACATCATTTCCCATCAATTCCCATGATTAAAGTGGCTGGAGTAGAGTCAGTGTCATTGACAGTGTGTTGGCAGTAGCCACTCAATGTTAGTGGTGGCTGTTTAACAGTCTGATGGCCTTGAGATAGAAGCTGTTTTTCAGTCTCTCGGTCCCAGCTTTGATGCACCTGTACTGACCTCGCCTTCTGGATGGCAGCGGGGTGAACAGGCAGTGGCTCGGGTGGTTGATGTCCTTGATGATCTTTATGGCCTTCCTGTAGCATCGGGTGGTGTAGGTGTCCTGGAGGGCAGGTAGTTTGCCCCCGGTGATGCGTTGTGCAGACCTCACTACCCTCTGGAGAGCCTTACGGTTGAGGGCGGTGCAGTTGCCATACCAGGCGGTGATACAGCCCGCCAGGATGCTCTCGATTGTGCATCTGTAGAAGTTTGTGAGTGCTTTTGGTGACAAGCCAAATTTCTTCAGCCTCCTGAGGTTGAAGAGGCGCTGCTGCGCCTTCCTCACGATGCTGTCTGTGTGAGTGGACCAATTCAGTTTGTCTGTGATGTGTATGCCGAGGAACTTAAAACTTGCTACCCTCTCCACTACTGTTCCATCGATGTGGATGGGGGTGTTCCCTCTGCTGTTTCCTGAAGTCCACAATCATCTCCTTAGTTTTGTTGACGTTGAGTGTGAGGTTATTTTCCTGACACCACACTCCGAGGGCCCTCACCTCCTCCCTGTAGGCCGTCTCGTCGTTGTTGGTAATCAAGCCTACCACTGTTGTGTCGTCCGCAAACTTGATGATTGAGTTGGAGGCGTGCATGGCCACGCAGTCGTGGGTGAACAGGGAGTACAGGAGAGGGCTCAGAACGCACCCTTGTGGGGCCCCAGTGTTGAGGATCAGCGGGAGGAGATGTTGTTGCCTACCCTCACCACCTGGGAGCGGCCCGTCAGGAAGTCCAGTACCCAGTTGCACAGGGCGGGGTCGAGACCCAGGGTCTTGAGCTTGATGACGAGCTGGAGGGTACTATGGTGTTGAATGCCGAGCTGTAGTCGATGAACAGCATTCTCACATAGGTATTCCTCTTGTCCAGATGGGTTAGGGCAGTGTGCAGTGTGGTTGAGATTGCATCGTCTGTGGACCTATTTGGGCGGTAAGCAAATTGGAGTGGGTCAAGGGTGTCAGGTAGGGTGGAGGTGATATGGTCCTTGACTAGTCTCTCAAAGCACTACATGATGACGGATGTGAGTGCTACGGGGCGGTAGTCGTTTAGCTCAGTTACCTTAGCTTTCTTGGGAACAGGAACAATGGTGGCCCTCTTGAAGCATGTGGGAACAGCAGACTGGTATAGGGATTGATTGAATATGTCCGTAAACACACCGGCCAGCTGGTCTGCGCATGCTCTGAGGGCGCGGCTGGGGATGCCGTCTGGGCCTGCAGCCTTGCGAGGGTTAACACGTTTAAATGTCTTACTCACTTCGGCTGCAGTGAAGGAGAGACCGCATGTTTCCGTTGCAGGCCGTGTCAGTGGCACTGTATTGTCCTCAAAGCGGGCAAAAAGTTATTTAGTCTGCCTGGGAGCAAGACATCCTGGTCCGTAACTGGGCTGGGTTTCTTCCTGTAGTCCGTGATTGACTGTAGACCCTGCCACATACCTCTTGTGTCTGAGCCGTTGAATTGAGATTCTACTTTGTCTCTGTACTGGCGCTTAGCTTGTTTGATAGCCTTGCGGAGGGAATAGCTGCACTGTTTGTATTCAGTCATGTTACCAGACACCTTGCCCTGATTAAAAGCAGTGGTTCGTGCCTTCAGTTTCACACGAATGCTGCCATCAATCCACGGTTTCTGGTTAGGGAATGTTTTAATCGTTGCTATGGGAACGACATCTTCAACGCACGTTCTAATGAACTCGCACACCGTATCAGCGTATTCGTCAATGTTGTTGTCTGACGCAATACGAAACATCTCCCAGTCCACGTGATGGAAGCAGTCTTGGAGTGTGGAGTCAGCTTGGTCGGACCAGCGTTGGACAGACCTCAGCGTGGGAGCTTCTTGTTTTAGTTTCTGTCTGTAGGCAGGGATCAACAAAATGGAGTCGTGGTCAGCTTTTCCGAAAGGGGGCGGGGCAGGGCCTTATATGCGTCGCGGAAGTTAGAGTAACAATGATCCAGGGTCTTTCCACCCCTGGTTGCGCAATCGATATGCTGATAAAATTTAGGGAGTCTTGTTTTCAGATTAGCCTTGTTAAAATCCCCAGCTACAATGAATGCAGCCTCCGGATAAATCGTTTCCAGTTTGCAGAGAGTTAAATAAAGTTCGTTCAGAGCCATCGATGTGTCTGCTTGGGGGGGGATATATACGGCTGTGATTATAATCGAAGAGAATTCTCTTGGTAGATAATGCGGTCTACATTTGATTGTGAGGAATTCTAAATCAGGTGAACAGAAGGATTTGAGTTCCTGTATGTTTCTTTCATCACACCATGTCACGTTGGCCATAAGACATACGCCCCGCCCGTCTTCTTACCAGAAAGATGTTTGTTTATGGCTGTGTGTGTGTTATATATATTTCCACTGGCTCCATGTCATCTACAAGACCCTGCTAGGTAAAGTCCCCCTTATCTCAGCTTGCTGGTCACCAAAGCATCTACCACCTGTAGCACACGCTCCAGCAGGTATATCTCTAGTCACCCCCAAAACCAATTCTTTCTTTGGCTGCCTCTCCTTCCAGTTCTCTGCTGCCAATGACTGGAACGAACTACAAAAATCTCTTAAACTGGAAACACTTATCTCCCTCACTAGCTTTAAGCACCAACTGTCAGAGCAGCTCACAGATTACTGCACCTGTACATAGCCCACCTATAATTTAGCCCAAACAACTACCTCTTTCCCTACTGTATTTAATTCATTTATTTATTTTGCTCCTTTGCACCCCATTATTTTTATTTCTACTTTGTACATTCTTCCATTGCAAATCTACCATTCCAGTGTTTTACTTGCTATATTGTATTTACTTTGCCACCATGGCCTTTTTTTTTTGCCTTTACCTCCCTTATCTCACCTCATTTGCTCACATCGTATATAGACTTGTTTATACTGTATTATTGACTGTATGTTTGTTTTACTCCATGTGTAACTCTGTGTCGTTGTATGTG
Source organism: Oncorhynchus tshawytscha (assembly GCF_018296145.1). NCBI lineage: Eukaryota > Metazoa > Chordata > Actinopteri > Salmoniformes > Salmonidae > Oncorhynchus > Oncorhynchus tshawytscha. The sequence continues at coordinate 64,675 of NW_024609293.1, forward strand.
TCGAACTGCTTTGCTTTATCTTGGCCAGGTCGCAATTGTAAATGAGAACTTGTTCTCAACTTGCCTACCTGGTTAAATAAAGGTGAAATAAAAAATAAATAAATAAAAATATGGCTCTGTGTGTGTTATATGGCTGTGTTTGGTACAGTTTATGGCTGTGTGTGCGTTATATGGCTGTGTGTGTGTTATATGGCTGTGTTTGTTACCGTATATGGCTGTGTTTGGTACAGTATATGGCTGTGTGTGTGTGTTTATATGGCTGTGTTTGGTACAGTATATGGCTGTGTGAGTGTGTGTGTTATATGGCTGTGTTTGGTACAGTATATGGCTGTGTGTGTGTTATATGGCTGTGTTTGGTACAGTATATGGCTGTGTGTGTGTTATATGGCTGTGTTTGGTACAGTATATGGCTGTGTGTGTGTTATATGGCTGTGTTTGGTACAGTATATGGCTGTGTGAGTGTGTGTGTTATATGGCTGTGTTTGGTACAGTATATGGCTGTGTGAGTGTGTGTGTTATATGGCTGTGTTTGGTACAGTATATGGCTGTGTGTGTGTTATATGGCTGTGTTTGGTACAGTATATGGCTGTGTGTGTGTGTGTTATATGGCTGTGTTTGGTACAGTATATGGCTGTGTGTGTGTTATATGGCTGTGTTTGGTACAGTATATGGCTGTGTGAGTGTGTGTGTGTTATATGGCTGTGTTTGGTACAGTATATGGCTGTGTGAGTGTGTGTGTTATATGGCTGTGTTTGGTACAGTATATGGCTGTGTGTGTGTTATATGGCTGTGTTTGGTACAGTATATGGCTGTGTGTGTGTTATATGGCTGTGTTTGGTACAGTATATGCCTGTGTGTGTGTTGTATGGCTGTGTTTGGTACAGTATATGGCTGTGTGTGTGTGTTATATGGCTGTGTTTGGTACAGTATATGGCTGTGTGTGTGTGTTATATGGCTGTGTTAGTTACAGTATATGGCTGTGTGTGTGTGTTATATGGCTGTGTTTGGTACAGTATATGGCTGTGTGTGTGTTATATGGCTGTGTTTGGTACAGTATATGGCTGTGTGTGTGTTATATGGCTGTGTTTGGTACAGTATATGGCTGTGTGTGTGTGTTATATGGCTGTGTTTGGTACAGTATATGGCTGTGTGAGTGTGTGTGTGTTATATGGCTGTGTGTGTGTTATATGGCTGTGTTTGGTACAGTATATGGCTGTGTGTGTGTTATATGGCTGTGTTTGGTACAGTATATGGCTGTGTGTGTGTTATATGGCTGTGTTTGGTCCAGTATATGCCTGTGTGTGTTATATGGCTGTGTGTGTGTTATATGGCTGTGTGTGTGTGTGTTATATGGCTGTGTTTGGTACAGTATATGCCTGTGTGAGTGTTATTCATTATTCAACGGGTGTTGTACACTTTAGCTTAAGACATGTAACTAGTTACCTAGGTAAACAATGAACCTAGCTAGGTAAACAACATGTAAGACCACACACATCATGTCATGCCACCTAATGTTAGCTAGGGAGCCAGACAGCTAACGCTAGCTAACAGTACATTTTAGCTTGAAAGGAATGCACTTTCTGTCAAAATTAGAAATGTGTAATATCTTAAAATGTAGCTAGCTAGACTATCTTAACCATATATATTATCATCCCTGCCACGGATCCATGCCACAAATGCCCTTAGTTTGAAGACATAATCTGGAAATATGTGTTTTCCCATCTCTTTAGCTATCATGCCCTAATTCCCCCATCTCAAAACTGGATCCTCCAGGAAGTGGAGAGCAACACGTATGCAGCTACATGTAAAAAAGCAGCGTTCGACAGTATTACCAACACAGACTGACCAGCTCAAATAGACAAAAGCCTTGTATATGGCAGACCAATCCGAACTCATCTCTCGGCATGCCCAGCCCGCTCATTATCTCAGCCAATCACGGCTAGTGGGAAGGTTGCTCTCTTTTCAGTTGACTTAACCAACAAGGCTCGTAATTCAACAATTGTTTTCGTATTTCCAGATGGCATACAAGTTTGTTATTAAGGCACATGAAAGTTCACATGTTCAAAAGGCATTTCTGTCAAAAAATTAATTTTGATTTAAAAAAATGTTTAATGTTCAAACTGCTCTCCTGTGATGTCGTGACTTACGACATAAGCCTAGTTCCCTGATTCAGGTCACATATGGCTCTGTGTGTCTTATATGGCTGTGAGTGTGTTATACAGTTTGGCTGTGTGTGTGTGTGTTATATGGCTCTGTGTGTTATATGGCTGTGTATGTGTGTATGGCTCTGTGTGTGTTTTATGGCTGTTTGTGTGTGTGTGTGTGTGTGTATGGCTGTGTGTGTGTGTATGGCTGTGTGTGTATATGGCTGTGTGTGTGTTATATGGCTGTCTGTGTGTGTATATGGCTGTGTGTGTGTGTATATGGCTGTGTGTGTGTATATATGGCGCGTGTGTGTGTGTGTGTGTGTGTGTGTGTGTGTGTGTGTGTGTGTGTGTGTGTGTGTGTGTGTGTGTGTGTGTGTGTGTGTGTGGGCACTTTTATCAAATATACATACATCTGTGTGTCTTATATGGCTGTGCGTGTGTTATACAGTTTGGCTGTGTGTGTGTGTGTGTGTGTGTTATATGGCTCTGTGTGTTATATGGCTGTGTATGTGTGTATGGCTCTGTGTTTGTTATCAAATCAAATCAAATCAAATTTTATTTGTCACATACACATGGTTAGCAGATGTTAATGCGAGTGTAGCGAAATGCTTGTGCTTCTAGTTCCGACAATGCAGTAATAACCAACAAGTAATCTAACTAACAATTCCAAAACTACTGTCTTATACACAGTGTAAGGGGATAAAGAATATGTACATAAGGATATATGAATGAGTGATGGTACAGAGCAGCATAGGCAAGATACAGTAGCTGATATCGGGTACAGTATATACATATGAGATGAGTATGTAAACAAAGTGGCATAGTTAAAGTGGCTAGTGATACATGTATTACATAAGGATGCAGTCGATGATATAGAGTACAGTATATACGTATGCATATGAGATGAATAATGTAGGGTATGTAAACATTATATAAGGTAGCATTGTTTAAAGTGGCTAGTGATATATTTACATCATTTCCCATCAATTCCCATTCTTAAAGTGGCTGGAGTTGAGTCAGTGTCAGTGTCAGTGTGTTGGCAGCAGCCACTCAATGTTAGTGGTGGCTGTTTAACAGTCTGATGGCCTTGAGATAGAAGCTGTTTTTCAGTCTCTCGGTCCCAGCTTTGATGCACCTGTACTGACCTCGCCTTCTGGATGATAGCGGGGTGAACAGGCAGTGGCTCGGGTGGTTGATGTCCTTGATGATCTTTATGGCCTTCCTGTAACATCGGGTGGTGTAGGTGTCCTGGAGGGCAGGTAGTTTGCCCCGGTGATGCGTTGTGCAGACCTCACTACCCTCTGGAGAGCCTTACGGTTGAGAGCGGAGTAGTTGCCGTACCAGGCGGTGATACAGCCCGCCAGGATGCTCTCGATTGTGCATCTGTAGAAGTTTGTGAGTGCTTTTGGTGACAAGCCGAATTTCTTCAGCCTCCTGAGGTTGAAGAGGCGCTGCTGCGCCTTCTTCACGATGCTGTCTGTGTGAGTGGACCAATTCAGTTTGTCTGTGATGTGTATGCCGAGGAACTTAAAACTTGCTACCCTCTCCACTACTGTTCCATCGATGTGGATAGGGTGGTGTTCCCTCTGCTGTTTCCTGAAGTCCACAATCATCTCCTTAGTTTTGTTGACGTTGAGTGTGAGGTTATTTTCCTGACACCACACTCCGAGGGCCCTCACCTCCTCCCTGTAGGCCGTCTCGTCGTTGTTGGTAATCAAGCCTACCACTGTTGTGTCGTCCGCAAACTTGATGATTGAGTTGGAGGCGTGCGTGGCCACGCAGTCGTGGGTGAACAGGGAGTACAGGAGAGGGCTCAGAACGCACCCTTGTGGGGCCCCAGTGTTGAGGATCAGCGGGGAGGAGATGTTGTTGCCTACCCTCACCACCTGGGGGCGGCCCGTCAGGAAGTCCAGTACCCAGTTGCACAGGGCGGGGTCGAGACCCAGGGTCTCGAGCTTGATGACGAGCTTGGAGGGTACTATGGTGTTGAATGCCGAGCTGTAGTCGATGAACAGCATTCTCACATAGGTATTCCTCTTGTCCAGATGGGTTAGGGCAGTGTGCAGTGTGGTTGAGATTGCATCGTCTGTGGACCTATTGGGCGGTAAGCAAATTGGAGTGGGTCTAGGGTGTCAGGTAGGGTGGAGGTGATATAGTCCTTGACTAGTCTCTCAAAGCACTTCATGATGACGGATGTGAGTGCTACGGGCGGTAGTCGTTTAGCTCAGTTACCTTAGCTTTCTTGGGAACAGGAACAATGGTGGCCCTCTTGAAGCATGTGGGAACAGCAGACTGGTATAGGGATTGATTGAATATGTCCGTAAACACACCGGCCAGCTGGTCTGCGCATGCTCTGAGGGCGCGGCTGGGGATGCCGTCTGGGCCTGCAGCCTTGCGAGGGTTAACACGTTTAAATGTCTTACTCACCTCGGCTGCAGTGAAGGAGAGACCGCATGTTTTCGTTGCAGGCCGTGTCAGTGGCACTGTATTGTCCTCAAAGCGGGCAAAAAAGTTATTTAGTCTGCCTGGGAGCAAGACATCCTGGTCCGTGACTGGGCTGGATTTCTTCCTGTAGTCCGTGATTGACTGTAGACCCTGCCACATGCCTCTTGTGTCTGAGCCGTTGAATTGAGATTCTACTTTGTCTCTGTACTGGCGCTTAGCTTGTTTGATAGCCTTGCGGAGGGAATAGCTGCACTGTTTGTATTCGGTCATGTTACCAGACACCTTGCCCTGATTAAAAGCAGTGGTTCGCGCTTTCAGTTTCACAGGAATGCTGCCATCAATCCACGGTTTCTGGTTAGGGAATGTTTTAATCGTTGCTATGGGAACGACATCTTCAACGCACGTTCTAATGAACTCGCACACCGAATCAGCGTATTCGTCAATATTGTTATCTGACGCAATACGAAACATCTCCCAGTCCACGTGATGGAAGCAGTCTTGGAGTGTGGAGTCAGCTTGGTCGGACCAGCGTTGGACAGACCTCAGCGTGGGAGCCTCTTGTTTTAGTTTCTGTCTGTAGGCAGGGATCAACAAAATGGAGTCGTGGTCAGCTTTTCCGAAAGGGGGCGGGGCAGGGCCTTATATGCGTCGCGGAAGTTAGAGTAACAATGATCCAGGGTCTTTCCACCCCTGGTTGCGCAATCGATATGCTGATAAAATTTAGGGAGTCTTGT
>NW_024609293.1:75000-133696 GCF_018296145.1 Oncorhynchus tshawytscha
TGTGTCAAGTTGGCTGGATGTCCTTTGAGTGGTGGACCGTTCTTGATTCACACAGGAAACTGTTGAATGTGAAAAAATAAGCAGCTTTGCAGTTCTTGACACTCAAACCAGTGTGCCTGGCACCTACTACCATATCCTGTTCAAAGGCACTTAAATATTTTGTCTTGCCCATTCACCCTCTGAATGACACACATACACAATCCATGTCTAATTGTCTCAAGGCTTAAAAATCCTTCTTTAACCCGTCTTCTCCCCTTCATCTACACGGATTGAAGTGGATTTAACAAGTGACACCAGGGGATCATAGCTTTCACTTGGACAGCTTATGTCATGGAAAGAGCTCCTAATGTGTTGAGCACTCAGTGTATATGCTATGTAGGAGATGCTTTTATCTGAAGAAAGAGCTCCTAATGTGTTGAACACTCAGTGTATATGCTATGTAGAGAGATGTATATTTTATCTGAAGAAAGAGCTCCTAAGGTGTTGAACACTCAGTGTATATGCTATGTAGGAGATGCTTTTATCTGAAGAAAGAGCTCCTAAGGTGTTGAACACTCAGTGTATATGCTATGTAGGAGATGCTTTTATCTGAAGAAAGAGCTGAACACTCAGTGTATATGCTATGTAGGAGATGCTTTTATCTGAAGAAAGAGCTCCTAATGTGTTGAACACTCAGTGTATATGCTATGTAGGAGATGCTTTTATCTGAAGAAAGAGCTCCTAATGTGTTGAACACTGAGTGTATATGCTATGTAGGAGATGCTTTTATCTGAAGAAAGAGCTCCTAATGTGTTGAACACTGAGTGTATATGCTATGTAGGAGATGCTTTTATCTGAAGAAAGAGCTCCTAATGTGTTGAACACTGAGTGTATATGCTATGTAGGAGATGCTTTTATCTGAAGAAAGAGCTCCTAATGTGTTGAACACTCAGTGTATATGCTATGTAGGAGATGCTTTTATCTGAAGAAAGAGCTCCTAATGTGTTGAACACTCAGTGTATATGCTATGTAGGAGATGCTTTTATCTGAAGAAAGAGCTCCTAATGTGTTGAACACTCAGTGTATATGCTATGTAGGAGATGCTTTTATCTGAAGAAAGAGCTCCTAATGTGTTGAACACTCAGTGTATATGCTATGTAGGAGATGCTTTTATCTGAAGAAAGAGCTCCTAATGTGTTGAACACTGAGTGTATATGCTATGTAGGAGATGCTTTTATCTGAAGAAAGAGCTCCTAATGTGTTGAACACTCAGTGTATATGCTATGTAGGAGATGCTTTTATCTGAAGAAAGAGCTCCTAATGTGTTGAACACTCAGTGTATATGCTATGTAGGAGATGCTTTTATCTGAAGAAAGAGCTCCTAATGTGTTGAACACTCAGTGTATATGCTATGTAGGAGATGCTTTTATATCTCCTAAGAACAGAGCTGTAATGTGTTGAGACATCTGAAGAAAGAGTGTATATGCTATGCTATGTAGGAGAGGAGATGCTTTTATGCTATGTAGGAGATGCCTGAAGAAAGAGCTCCTAATGTGTTGAACACTCAGTGTATATGCTATGTAGGAGATGCTTTTATCTGAAGAAAGAGCTCCTAATGTGTTGAACACTGAGTGTATATGCTATGTAGGAGATGCTTTTATCTGAAGAAAGAGCTCCTAATGTGTTGAGCACTCAGTGTATATGCTATGTGAAGAAAGGAGATGCTTTTATCTGAAGAAAGAGCTCCTAATGTGTTGAACACTCAGTGTATATGCTATGTAGGAGATGCTTTTATCTGAAGAAAGAGCTCCTAATGTGTTGAACACTCAGTGTATATGCTATGTAGGAGATGCTTTTATCTGAAGAAAGAGCTCCTAATGTGTTGAACACTCAGTGTATATGCTATGTAGGAGATGCTTTTATCTGAAGAAAGAGCTCCTAATGTGTTGAACACTCAGTGTATATGCTATGTAGGAGATGCTTTTATCTGAAGAAAGAGCTCCTAATGTGTTGAACACTCAGTGTATATGCTATGTAGGAGATGCTTTTATCTGAAGAAAGAGCTCCTAATGTGTTGAGCACTCAGTGTATATGCTATGTAGGAGATGCTTTTATCTGAAGAAAGAGCTCCTAATGTGTTGAACAAGTGTATATGCTATGTAGGAGATGATGTGTGTATATGCTATGTAGGAGATGCTTTTATCTGAAGAAAGAGCTCCTAATGTGTTGAGCACTCAGTGTATATGCTATGTAGGAGATGCTTTTATCTGAAGAAAGAGCTCCTAATGTGTTGAACACTCAGTGTATATGCTATGTAGGAGATGCTTTTATCTGAAGAAAGAGCTCCTAATGTGTTGAACACTCAGTGTATATGCTATGTAGGAGATGCTTTTATCTGAAGAAAGAGCTCCTAATGTGTTGAGCACTGAGTGTATATGCTATGTAGGAGATGCTTTTATCTGAAGAAAGAGCTCCTAAGGTGTTGAACACTGAGTGTATATGCTATGTAGGAGATGCTTTTATCTGAAGAAAGAGCTCCTAAGGTGTTGAACACTGAGTGTATATGCTATGTAGGAGATGCTTTTATCCAAAGCCATCTACTATAAGTGCATATATTTTTGTGGCCCCAGTGGGAATCAAACCCGTGGTCCTGGCCTGGCTGGTGCCATGCTCTACCTGAGCCACAGAGGATCAGTTAGCTTAATGAATGGTGGGGCTATAATGGGGTGGCAGGGTAGCCTAGTGGTTAAATCGTTGGACTAGTCACCGGAAGGTTGCAAGTGAAAAACCCCGAGCTGACAAGGTACAAATCTGTCGTTCTGCCCCTGTTCCTAGGCCGTCATTGAAAATAAGAATTTGTTCTTAACTGACTTGCCTAGTTAAATAAAGGTAAAATAATGTGAGTGTTAGTTGTTAGTTAGTTGTTACTCATACCAGGGTTACACCACTGACTGGTGGCATCAGGTTCCAGTGAAGAGAGAAAAGGTAGAGATCTATTTGTAAGAACATCTCTTCAGTGAGAGAGTGAAGGAGAGCAGGAGGATGGAGAGAGAGAGAGAGGGGGCATAGTTGTATCTGAAAGGGAGGTTAACCATGCACATATTCAACAGTCAGTCCAACTGAACTATGAAGACTAGTTGCGTTGGAGAGGGAAGACAGAGCTCATATTACTCACTTGTTGTTCTGCATTGTGCATAGTATTTACAATTCATTAATTTACGACAAAGAATGACTGCAGTTTGAATTTGTTTGCTGGTTGTTGTTTGTTTAAAGAATTTAACGTGTGTGTGTGTGTGTGTGTGTGTGTGTGTGTGTGTGTGTGTGTGTGTGAAAAACATGACTGTACAAAATCTGAGTGAAAGAATAATATATCAGAGAGAGACAGAGAGAGATGTATAAGAAGCGAGAGAGAGAAAGGAGGGATAGAAAATAGAGAGAGAAACAGAGGGAGTGTGTGGGAGGGAGGGGAGGTGATAATTGAGCTCTCCCAACCGGAGAATAATATTTTCCTCTCCTTTCGCTCCTTTTGTTGTTTGGTTCCTGCATTCTCCCTGGTAAACACCACACATATCCCCAGCATTGTGCCAGGCTGACTAATCGCTGTACACAGGGACGGATGTGGGCGTCCAGATCAGCCAGGCCAATTAGCCGAGGACAGAGAGAGACGTGTAGCGATGAGAGGAGTCACGCTCCCTCACTCAGATGGGTTCCATTCATCAGTGGTAAAGAGCCTGGATCTGCCCAGCTGAGGGAGATGCTGTTGGGCTCCAGCTTCTTACTGTAGCCTTCCCCCCACTGACTCAGAGTCAGCCCATAGGCAGCCCATCTCTCTCTGCTCCCTGTTTCTGTGTCAACAGCTGTGGACTGTATGTTTGATAAAAGCGCCAGATACACTCACACAACAGCCCACAGTGTTGTCCACACACACACACAGATTTAGATACACACACACATATGCAAAAGGCAAAAAGTCTGTCCCAGGAGCCTCACCAACAGTAATTCAACCATCAAATCTCCCCAAATCCTCCTCAAGATGGCTTTACCCAGTATACTGAAGCCTCTCTCTGAAGCCTCTCTCCTCTGTCTGTTACTGTGTTGGATGAAGCCTCTCCTCTGGCTGTTACTGTGTTGGATGAAGCCTCTCCTCTGGCTGTTACTGTGTTGGATGAAGCCTCTCTCCTCTGTCTGTTACTGTGTTGGATGAAGCCTCTCTCTCCTCTGTCTGTTACTGTGTTGGATGAAGCCTCTCCTCTGGCTGTTACTGTGTTGGATGAAGCCTCTCTCCTCTGTCTGTTACTGTGTTGGATGAAGCCTCTCCTCTGTCTGTTACTGTGTTGGATGAAGCCTCTCCTCTGTCTGTTACTGTGTTGGATGAAGCCTCTCTCTCCTCTGTCTGTTACTGTGTTGGATGAAGCCTCTCTCCCTGTCTGTTACTGTGTTGGATGAAGCCTCTCTCCTCTGTCTGTTACAGTGTTGGATGAAGCCTCTCTCTCCTCTGGCTGTTACTGTGTTGGATGAAGCCTCTCTCCCCTGTCTGTTACTGTGTTGGATGAAGCCTCTCTCCCCTGTCTGTTAGCCTCTCTCCCTGTCTGTTACTGTGTTGGATGAAGCCTCTCTCTCTGGCTGTTACTGTGTTGGATGAAGCCTCTCTCTCCTCTGTCTGTTACTGTGTTGGATGAAGCCTCTCTCCTCTGTCTGTTACTGTGTTGGATGAAGCCTCTCTCTCATTTGTCTGTTACTGTGTTGGATGAAGCTCTCTCTGGCTGTTACTCTGTTGGATGGATGAAAATAACATTAAACTCTAGCAGTAAATATAGAGTCAGCTCCTAAAACTAAGTCATCTTAATGCATGACCTACATGAAGTGCATACTCCCTTTAACTTGTTATGGCTGCAATCCCAATACCGGGATCGATATGACAACTACCAGTGAAAATAGAGGGCGCCAAATTCAAACCACAGAAATCTCATAGTTACAATTCCTAAAACATACATGTGTCTTATATCATTTTAAAGGTAATCTTGTTGTTAATCCCACCAAAGTGTCCGATTTCAAATAGGCTTTTCAGCGAAAGCACTACAAACGATTATGTTAGGTCTCAAAAAATCTGAGTTTACATTGGCTTATTAGATTCACTAGTTCCAAAAATATCAAGTGATTTTGCATAGCCACATCGTTTCAACAGAAATACTCATCATAAATGTAGATGATAATACAAGTTATACACATGGAATTATAGATATACCTCTCCTTAATGCAACCACTGTGTCAGATTTCAAAAAAAGTTTACGGAAAAAGCAACACATGCTATAATCTGAGACGGAGCTCAGAACAGAAGCCAAATTAGCCTCCACGTTGGAGTCAACAAAAACCAGAGAATACATGATAAATGTTTCCTTACCTTTGATGAACTTCATCAGAATGCAGTCCTAGGAATCCCAGGTCCACAATAAATGCTTGATTTGTTCGAAAATGTCCGTTATTTATGTCCAATTAGCTACTTTGGTTAGCGCGTTTGGTAAACAATTCCAAAGTCACAAAGCGCGTCCACTATAACGTGACGAAATGTCCAAAAGTTCCATAACAGTCAGTAGAAACATGTCAAACGATGTACTGAATCAATCTTTAGAATGTTGTTTACATACATCTTGAATAACGTTCCAACCGGAGAATTAGAATGACTTCAAATGAGCGGTGGAACGCAGGTCCTTCCCTTGTGAACACGCATAGTGAATGCATAGTCAACTCGTAGCAGTGGTGACTATTTCCTGTGTCATTTGACCCTTCTTCACATTAGAGTCATCAGACAAAGTTCTATTGACTGTTGACATCTAGTGGAAGGTGTAAGAAGTGAAAACTCATCCATATCTCACTGTTATTTCAATGAGAGCTAGGTTGAAAATCTGCCACCCCCAGAAAATTAAAAACAGGAAGTGGAATTTCTCAGGTTTTTGCCTGCTATATGAGTTCTGTTATACTCACAGACATAATTCAAACAGTTTTAGAAACTAAACTTTAGAGTGATTTCTATCCAATACTAATAATAATAATATGCAAATATTAGCAACTATGACTGAGGACCAGGCCGTTGAATATGGACACCTCTGTGCACCTTTCATCCAAGCTACTCAATACTGCCCCTGCAGCCATAAGAAGTTTTTAACCTGTTGACGGGATAGGGTTCCCTTTTGGGAACGACCCTCCCACGTTCAGCTGGAACGGTGGCGCACGGAATGCAAAAATATTCTTAGAAATATTTAACCTCCACACATTAACAAGTCCAATAGCTCAAATGAAAGATAAACACCTTGTTCATCTAGCCAGCAAGTCAGATTTCTAAAATGTTTTACGGCGAAAACATAGCACATATTTATGTCAAACCACCACCAAAGACACAGCTAATTTGAATAGCCAAGTTGAACAAAATATGCAATCAACAACCGCAGGATTAAAAGAAAAATAATTCACTAACCTTTTGAAAATCTTCATCAGATGACAGTAATAGGACATGTTACACAGTACATGTATGTTTTTTTCAATAATATGCCATTTATATCCATAAATCTCTGTTTACAATGACGCCATGTTCAAAAAATGCTACTCAAATGTCCTGAGAAATGATGATAGCCCCGGCAGATAACGTCAGATAACAAGCAATACACATCATAAACTTTGACTAAATATACATGTTCTACATATAGTTAGAAAGATACACTTCTTCTTAATGCAACCGCTGTGTTACATTTATTTTTAACGTTACAGAATTCGTTCACTAGGCTATAATATGAGACGGCGCTCAGAAATTAGCATTATGTCTCCTCTATCTCGGAGTCCACAGAAACCCATAATTAACACATAAATATTCCCTTACCTTTGATGTTCTTCGATCAGAAGACGTGGAATGAGTTATAATTACCAAAAACTGCGTCTGTGTCTTTAGGTTATCAAACACGACAAATTCCGGTTGAAATGCAGCCAAAATTCTAGTGGATGCGCATCTAAACTTCAAAATTACATATTATATGTCGACTAAACTGGTCAAACTAAGTGCAGAATCAAACTTTAGCATGTTCTAAACGTGCAAAACAATCCTTAGCTCGAACAGACAAACCTACATCGTTTGGTCAATCCTGGAAGAAAGAGAGCTCCGGACCCGACGCGCGCATGAAAGTACATGTATTTTCGCGTGACCCGGAGGTTTCAGCCCGCCAAAACTCGAGGGAGCGCACGATTCTCACAATGAGAGGCCCCACTGAAAGGGGACATTGCGCTGAAGAGATAGGAACTGTTCCCAGATCCGTAGCTGGTTGGGAAGGGTGGGGGCGATGACGTCAAAGTTGGGCCAACTTTCATGATGGCAAGAGAGAGTTTGGGAGAATGGCTGCCCTGAGAGTTCTGCTTTACATACAGACATAATTTGAACGGTTTTAGAAGCTTTAGAGTGTTTTCTATTCAATAATATATTATTATATGCATATATTAGCAATTTTTGACAGATTTTTTTCTGTTTACTATGGGCACGCAATTCCTCCAAAGGGGGCAGTAGTCAGCCCTATCCTTAACAGGTTTTAAGTGCATGACAGTTCACCTGTCCAAATGCAAGTTGCTCCAGATATTTGCATGATCCAGTTTAGTGTACAGTCTTAGAAAGAAAGAAATATGAAAGTGTATTGCAGAATTCTGGAGCATGTCACGATTGATGGACAACACTGATTTGTTGTGTTAACAAATAGCTCTTCTTTTAAATCGACTCTCACAAAGACATAAAATGTGATGTTTCTTGTATGATATTCAGACACAAGGCTCTGCCTCACTTCTGAAGGGTCTCTTTGATATTCCCTTAAAACAGTCCCTTCTGACAGCCTTGTGTGATTATGAAGTGTAACTCTTTCTTAGTGTACTTCCTCAGAGCTGTAAAGGACTCTAATATTCAGTCTCTCTATTCTACTCTTCTTGCATTAACGATCTTCCTAATTCCAGTTGTTTTAGACTAGAGTTCTGAAGTGGAGCTTTGGAGCTGTCACTTCCTCCTGCTCCCTAATGGTTGGAGACAGCAGTTTATACTCCTGCTTAGGTACACTCTTCAATACACACACACAGATGCAGGCAGACAGACACAGAGACACAGAGACACACACACAGGTGCGCACCCCCCCACACACACACACACACACACACACACACACACACACACGCATGACACACACAACCGATGCAACATAGGGAATGAAAGGGAGCTGCCATGTCTCTCTACACGTTTAGAAAAAAGGGTTCCAAAAGGGTTATTCGGCTGTCCCCATAGAAGAACCCTTTTTGGTTCCAGGTAGAACTATATTGGGTTCCATGTAGAATCAAAAGGGTTCTACCTAGAACCAAAAAGGGCTCTTCAAAGGGTTCTCCTATGAAGAGGTGGCTGTATCAATACACCAACCTATCTGCATGTGTTTCATTGTCAAATGAGGAGATAAAGCAAGAGAGACAAAGGAAGAGGTGGCTGTATCTGGGTCAGAGGAGGAGACAAAGGAAGAGGTGGCTGTATCTGGGTCAGAGGAGGAGACAAAGGAAGAGGTGGCTGTATCTGGGTCAGAGGAGGACACAGAGGAAGAGGTGGCTGTATCTGGGTCAGAGGAGGAGACAAGAGGAAGAGGTGGCTGTATCTGGGTCAGAGGAGGAGACAAAGGAAGAGGTGGCTGTATCTGGGTCAGAGGAGGAGACAAAGGAAGAGGTGGCTGTATCTGGGTCAGAGGAGGAGACAAAGGAAGAGATGGCTGTATCTGGGTCAGAGGAGGACACAGAGGAAGAGGTCACTGGGTTAAACCAATAGTCAACCAGGATGTCTCCGACTCACTAGTGTAGTTAAACTGTGAATCTGACTCAGTACTGTAGTCAAACTGTGACTCTGACTCAGTACTGTAGTTAAACTGTGAATCTGACTCAGTACTGTAGTCAAACTGTGACTCTGACTCAGTACTGTAGTTAAACTGTGAATCTGACTCAGTACTGTAGTTAAACTGTGAATCTGACTCAGTACTGTAGTCAAACTGCGAATCTGACTCAGTAGTGTAGTTAAACTGTGACTCTGGTGTGTGTGCAGGGGGGTCTCTATTTCCCTTCTCTCTCTGTAACCAGGCTGTATCACATCCGGCTCTGATTGGGAGTCCCATAGGGCGGCACACAATTGGCCCAGCATCGTCCGGGTTTGGCTGGGGTAGGCCGTCATTGTAAATAAGATCTAATCTAAATAGATCTAATCCCAGAAGCTGACCAATAACAACGGCAGACGGAGCCACCTCCTGGTCAAGCTCCGTAGACGTCCACATCACCCACTGCTCCCAAGAATACTACTCGCCAATGTCCAGTCTCTTGACAACAAGGTAGACGAAATTTAAGCAAGGGTTGCCTTCAGAGAGACATCAGAGATTGTAACATAGAATTTCTTACAATCAAATGCTGGCCATATTACCTCCCAAGAGAATTCTCGTCAGTTATCGTCACAGCTGTGTACATTCCCCCTCAAGCAGACACCAAGACTGCGCTCAAGGAACTTTACTGGACTCTATGTAAACTGGAAACCATATATCCTGAGGCTGCATTTATTGTAGCTGGGAATTTTAACAAAGCAAATTTGAGAACAAGGCTACCTAAATTCTATCAGCATATTGATTGCAGTACTCATAGGGGTATACAATCAATTACTGTCTCTCTAACTTCCGCGATGCATACAAAGCCCTGACCTCCCTTCGGAAAATCCAACCACGACGCCATCTTGCTCCTACCGTCTTATAGGCAGAAACTCAAACAGGATGTACCAGTGACTAAAACTATTCAATGTTAGTCTGACCAATCGGAATCCACGCTTCAATATTGTTTTGATCATGCGGACTGGGATATGTTCCGGTCAGCCTCAGAGAACAACATCGATCTATATGCTGACTCGGTGAGTGAGTTTATAAGAAAGTGCATTGGAGATTTTGTACCCACTGTGACTATTAAAACCTACCCTAACCAGAAACCGTGGATGGATGGCGGCATTTGCGCAAAACTGAAAGCGCAAACCACTGCATTTAACCATAGAAGAGGTCTGGGAATATGGCTGAATATAAACAGTGTAGTTATTCCCTCCGCAAGGCAATCAAACAAGTGAAATGCTGGTACAGGGACAAAGTGGAGTCACAAATCAACGGCTCAGACATGAGACATATGTGGCAGGGTCTACAGGAAATCACGGACTAGAAAAGAAAACCAGTCACGTCACGGACACCTACGTCACGCTTCCAGACAAACCAAACACCTTCTTTGCCCGCTTTGAGGATAATACAGTGCCACCGTTGCGTCCCGCTAACAAGGACTGCACCCCCATCTCCTTCTCCGTGGGGCGGTCTGTCCAGCACTCTGTGACATCAGCGGATGTAAGAAGGGCTTTATAAATACATTTATAAATGTAAATGTGTGTATGTGTGTGCGCGTGCCTGTCTTAGAGAAGCCCTAATGCTAAGTGCTACTGTGTTTGTTAAAACTGCAGAAGAACAGAGGTTCTGGGGGCGATGGTGTATTCGTCTGATTCAAGCCTTGGCATGTGTGTATGTGTGTGTGTATGTGTGGGGGGGTCTGTTTGTGTGTGTGTGTCTGTTTTAAGCTTTGTGGAGACACACACACCGCTGCACCTTCAGTGTGTCTGATATAACAAGGCACCCAGACATGCATAGTCAAGCACAGATCCCAAGAGACAGCTAGGGAGACACTGCAGCGCCCAGTGATTTCCCTGCTCTGCCATCGCCTGTCAGCCTGAATCACAGCGTGAGAAGAGACTATAGGGGATTCCTCCAATCAGAGCAGGAAGCCATGATGTGGCCTGACAAGGCAAGCCGCACCTTGACCTTCACCTTGGCTCCTGCCCTGTCTCAACCAATCAGATAATGCCCTGTCTCAACCAATGAGATGACATGACAGTCAGGGTCCATTACGTTTTCACTTGAATGTATGTTGTATAAACATACAACAACTCTCCTGTGCTCTGCTCTGTCCCCTCTCCTCTCCTCTTCTTTCCTCTCCTCCTCTCCTTCCTCTCTCCTCTCCTGTCCCCTCTCCTTTCCTTTCCTCTCCTTTCCTTTCCTCTCCTGTCCTTTCCTCCTATCCTCTCTCCTCTCTCCTCCTGTCCTCTCTCCTCTCCTCTCCTGTCCTCTTATTTCAGGGTTAATTCCTGTTCAGTGCAGTGTGTTCGTTAGACTTGTTTTGCCATCCATATGAATCTGTATCAAGAACCTCAGGGCTGTACTTCAATATGTGGGTTGAGATGTAGGTTTTCAGGCCTGGCTGGGTTTCTAAGATTCTCACTGCTTCCTTAGTCATCTTTCTCCCATGCAGCGTAGGTAATTGGTGTCTGGTGTGTGTTTGTTCCATGGGGTGTATATAACCTGCTTATTATACTGTTCTATGATTCAGTGGGTTCACTGGGTTTAAAGTGAAAAATAATCTGTAGAAGTGCACTTGAGCAAGGCACTCAACCCTGATTTGCGCCAGGCATTGGCGAACCGTCATTCAGGGAAGAGCCCCACCTGTTTTGAGCCCCAAATGTAAAAAGGTGGGGTTTTTGGTGGGCTTGCCTGTTTTGAGTGTTATTTTGGCATTAATACATGTCACAAATCAGTTTGCAAACAATGTAAAAAATAATATAATTGAGTTAATAAAGCCACATACAAACATGGTCTCTTTTTGTTTTCTTGAGTAAAGCAGCTTCAAAATGCAGGTGTTTCAGCCGAGCTCAGTGCTTTCTGTGGTGGTGGGGCAAGCCAGCAGAAAATACGGAGCATTGCGCCGTGATTGGCTCAGTGTTCTGTCACTCATGGGGACTTTACGCCACTGCGAAGTGTAAGAGGAGACATTGAAAATTCTAGCCCTTCGGCTGCTGCCATAGAAGTGCCCATCCAAGAAGGCTCTAGGTCATTGGCCACAGATCAAATCACGTTATATCTACAGTAGCTTTGATTGGACTGATCATGTCAACATCATACTTTCCCAATCTTAGTGAGAAGTCATCATCATGAATCAAGTCGACAATCTACTGGGAAATACTTTTAAACCTTGTCATATGAAGAGACATAATGAGAAATTATACTGTAGATAAAACGTATCGGCCAAAGGACATAAACATTACACAAGAAATCGCAAATTCAACGAGTGGTTGGGAAGGAATCAGTGACAGTGGCTGTGTAGTCCCAAATCTGGGATTAAGGGGCTCTTTTCCAAGTTTAAAATGATAAACATTCAACATGATGTCAACTAAGCGTGATTTGTGCCGCACTCAAAACAACTGTTAACTCGCCACCTTCCTGTTCAAGTGAACACAGCACAACAATGTGAGTCCAAAAATGTATTGTATGCTGCTGCATCAATGATGTAATATGCCAGGGAGAAATGTATACTGTAGCTAAGAAAGTAATACTAAGTGTATGTTGTGTAGTAAGATGTTAGTAGCCCATGTGCCTCACAAAAGGATTCATCCCCCTTAAGTATTCATCACCCTTGGTGTTTTTCATATTTTGTTGCATTACAACCTGTAATTTAAATAGATTTTTATTTGGATTTCATGTAATGGACATACACAAAATAGTCCAAATTGGGAAAGTGAAGTGAAAAAAATGACTTGTTTAAAAAAAATAAAAAAAAACGAAAATGTATTCACCCCTTTGCTATGAAGACCCTAAATAAGATCTGGTGCAACCAATTACCTTCAGAAGTCACAGAATTAGTTAGATAGCACACAGGTGGACTTAATTTAAGTGTCACATGATCTCAGTGTACATATATACACACACCTGTTTTGAAAGGCCCCAGAGTCTGCAACACCATTAAGCAAGGGACACCACCAAGCAAGCGGCACGCTGAAGACCAATGAGCTCTCCAAACAGGTCAGGGACAAAGTTGTGGAGAAGTAAAAATCAGGGTTGGGTTATAAAAATAGCAGAAACTTTGAACATCCCACGGAGGACCATTAAATTCATTATTAAAAAAAATTGAAAGAATATGGTACCACAACAAGCTGCCTAGAGAGGGCCACCCACCAAAACCAAAACAGATAAGGCAAGGAGGGCATTAATCAGAGAGGCAACAAAGTGACCAAAGATAACCCCGAAAGAGCTGCAAAGCTCCACAGCGGAAATTGGAGTATCTGTCTATAGGACCACTTTAAGCCTTACAATCCACAGAGCTGGGCTTTACGGAGGAGTGGCCAGAAAAGCCATTGCTTAAAGAAAGAAATAAGCCAACACATTTGGTGTTTGCCAAAAGGCATGTGGGAGACTCCGCAAACATATGGAAGAAGGTACTCTGATCAGATGAGACTAAAAGTGAGCTTTTTGGCCACCAAGGAAAATGCTATGTCTGGCACAAACCCAACATCTCCCATCACCCGAGAACACCATCCCAACAGTGAAGCATGGTGGTGGCAGCATCATGCTGTGGGGATGTTTTTCATTGGCAGGGACTGGGAAACTGGTCTGAATTGAAGGAGTGATTGGTGGCGCTAAATACAGGGACATTCTTGAGGGAAACCTGTTTCAGTCTTCCCGAGATTTGAGACTGTGACGGAGGTTCACCTTCCAGCAGGACAATGACCCTAAGCATACTGCTCAAGCAACCAGAGTGGTTTAAGGGGAAACATTTAAATGTCTTGGTATGGCCTAGTCGAGGCCCAGACCTCAATCCAATTGAGAATATGTGGTATGAATTAATTGGTAAATCCCAGGAAACGTTGTAGCTACTTCAGGCTACTCTGACCGCCATGACCTTGGCGGGGTCCATACGTAACTCCCTGTGCAATAATATAACCCAGGAAGGACAGAGGAAGCATGGAACTCACATTTCTCAGCTTTAACAAAACACTTATTCTCCCACAGCCATTGGAGAACTTGGCGAACGTGTTGATGGTGAGCCTCACGGTCCTTAGAAAAGAAATCTGAATGTCATCCAAATGTTTAAAAAACTAAGCATCCAATCACACCCCTTAGCATATCATTGACTAGGTTCTGAAACACAGCAGGGGCGTTAGTAAGACCAAAAGGCATGACTAAATACTCAGTGGCCAAGTGTGTTGAACCACTCGTCCACCTCTCTCCTCGCATTCCGGAGGTCGAGTTTGGTGAACAGCGTGGCACCATGGACGGGGCAAAAACACTTGTTCTTCACTGTGATATTATTCAGCCCACGAAAGTCTCTGCACTCAGTGACCCATCCTTATTTACAAAGAATAAAATCAGCACCCATCAGAGAGGAAGAAGGCCCAATAAGTTCTGCAGCCAGGGAATCCTGGATGTACCCCTCCATAGCCTCCTGGTCAGGGCGAGAGAGGTTATACAACCTCCTCATTCCAGCCGCTTTCAGCAGTGAGGGTGCGAAACTCAATCGACATTTCAGCGACACTATGGGAGCCTTGACGGAGGGACAGGAGTCGTTTAGCTGCATCCTTACTGCAGACAGGGTGGTCGAAGACTCTCTTCATCTACTCCGTGAAGCTGGAGTAGGAGGAACAGATGGAGGACTGTCTCTCCGACATAGACGTGACCCAGGAAAGCGTTTCGCCACGGAGGCAGCCGATCAGGAAGGATATCTTGGCCCGTTTGCTAGCATAAGAGTAAGGCTGTTGCTCAAATTCTAGTGAACATTGTACCAAGAAATCTCTGCAAGCTCCGAGGTCACCATCGTAATGCTCTGGAGCCGGAACAAACGTCTCACAGAGCGGAGGAGAAGGACTAGGGGCTAGTTGCGAGCTTTGGGCGAAGGTTCGATCCTGCAGGTTAGAAAGGCTTCGTGAAAAGTCCTTGACGTACTCTAGGAGGGTTTTCAGGGCTTGGTAATGTTGCTTGAGCAGGGCGCCTTGGCCGGCGAGGGTTTGGTGGAGAGGATCTAAGTCTGCTGGGTTCAAATTTTTGGGCCAGATCGTACTGTTAAGCAGGTGAACCCAAGTGGAGACAAGACAAGGGGACAGGGATAAGGTAACTAAGGTATTTATTGAACATCGGGGAAGATGGGGTGCAGGCCAGGGAGGTTTGGGCGGGTAGCAGGGAACCAGGGGCTGAGGTTGGGGCTAGGGGAGTGAGGGCAGGGTAAGCAGCTCCAGAGCAGAATCCAAGGAAACTGTAGAGTGGGGTATCCAGGGCAGGGAAGCAAGACCGACAAGAAGAGGGACTGGGGACAGGGACCAGAGGCAGAGTGGACGGAACTGTAGCAGATAGATAAGCAGCATCAGGCTAGGGAAAACAGGCACAACAGGATAACAAGCTGTATGCAGGCACAAACAGCTTGAAACGTAGACTGACTGGGCAGAGGTTATGATCTGGCAGCATGGAAGTAGCAGGGTGGAGTATTTGTAGAGGTCTCTATTATGGAACAGGTTGCAGGTGGTGGGGATCAGCTCTGCCTCCAGCACACCTCTCTCCACTCACACAATCACATGCCTCAACACAGAGGGAGAGAGCACTGGTGGAGTGGCAGCAGGTTAGGGAGACACAGGAGGAGAAGTAGATGGCGTGGCAGGGGCAGATGTAACAGAATTCTGTCACTGTATATTTCAAAAGTGCTAAACAAATAGTTATAATGACTAAGTCCATCCTAGCTCACGCCTTAATGTCTTTATTCAAAATAACGGATTGCCTTTTATCCGCTTGTTGTCCCCTTATCCTATAGTTTGTACATCTCAATTGTCATTAGAAACCACATTGTTTAAGCAAGTCAGCCATATCAGCTATGTTTTTTAAAAAGCAGTAAATGAGGCTGAATGATCTGTTTCGCTGCCAGACAAGGCTCCACTGATATCCAGGTGTAGCAGTGGTAAGATGTTGGGACTGCTGTTGGGACAGCTTTATGTAGACACATTGTGGGCACTGTTTGTCACTGTTATAGTGCAATCCATGTATTGTTTAGTGTTGTGTAGTGGCTTTGCTGGCATGCATCCAATTATAATTTTTTTGTCCCACCAAGATTTACATGCTAAAATCGTCACTGTCGCCAGGGGTACCGTGCTACTATGGCTGACCCTGCAAAACCACACATTTCACTGCACCTATCCAATGTAAATCAAATAAGTATTTCTAATTTGATTTGTCATATACACATATGTGTATGTGACAATATGGGATAATAGAGGGGTATGAGAGGAGGGATAATAGAGGGGTATGAAAGGAGGGATAATAGAGGGTTATGAGAGGAGGGATAATAGAGGGGTATGAGAGGAGGGATAATAGAGGGGTATGAGAGGAGGGATAATAGAGGGTTATGAGAGGAGGGATAATAGAGGGTTATGAGAGGAGGGATAATAGAGGGTTATGAGAGGAGGGATAATAGAGGGTTATGAAAGGAGGGATAATAGAGGGGTATGAGAGGAGGGATAATAGAGGGTTATGAGAGGAGGGATAATAGAGGGTTATGAGAGGAGGGATAATAGAGGGTTATGAGAGGAGGGATAATAGAGGGTTATGAGAGGAGGGATAATAGAGGGTTATGAGAGGAGGGATAATAGAGGGCTATGAGAGGAGGGATAATAGAGGGGTATGAGAGGAGGGATAATAGGGGCGTATGAGAGGAGGGATAATAGAGGGTTATGAGAGGAGGGATAATAGAGGGTTATGAGAGGAGGGATAATAGAGGGTTATGAGAGGAGGGATAATAGAGGGCTATGAGAGGAGGGATAATAGAGGGTTATGAGAGGAGGGATAATAGAGGGTTATGAGAGGAGGGATAATAGAGGGGTATGAGAGGAGGGATAATGAGAGGTATGAGAGGAGGGCCTGATGCATAGAGGGCCTGATGCACCGAGGGCCTGGCGCACAGAGGGCCTGACGCACAGAGGGCCTGACGCACAGAGGGCTTGACGCACCGAGGGCCTGACACACAGAGGGCCTGATGCATAGAGGGCCTGATGCATAGAGGGCCTGACGCACCGAGGGCCTGACACAGGCCTTTTGTGTTGTGTTGTGCAGTTCGCAAAACTTGTTTCATTTGGTTTCTCTCAAGAGTGTCTGTCATTTTATTTTCACATTTGGAATAGCGCCAATGTCACACATTTGGCTTACAAAGGCTTAAATTCATTGGATATTATGCAGTAGTGTGCACAGTAACAAAGTGTGGTTGTCATGAGTCAGGACATTTTGGTACTAATACAAGCACTTTGCCCTTTCTTGTTTTGGCTTCAAGTCAAATATTTAAAGATGCACCATACAGAAATCACTCCGACATTTCCTGGTTGCTAAAATGTTAATAGTTCGCCTAATTTCAGTTTATGTGACATGTCACGCCCTGATCTGTTTCACCTGTCATTGTGCTTGTCTCCACCCCCTCCAAGTGTCGCCCATCTTCCCCATTATCCCCTGGGTACTTGTGCCTGTGTTCTCTGTTTGTCTGTTGCCAGTTCGTCTTGTGTGTCAAGTCAACCAGCGTTTTCTCAGCTCCTGCTTTTCCCTAGTCTCTCTTTGGCTCGCCCTCCTGGTTTGGACCCTTGCCTGTCCTGACTCTGAGCCCGCCTGCCTGACCACCTGCCCGCCCCTGACCCCGAGCCTTCCTGCTGTCTAGTACCTTTGCCCATACTCTGGATTACCGATCTCTGCCTGACCTGACCCTGAGCCTGCCTGCAGTCCTGTACCTTTGCCCCACTACTCTGGATTACCAATCCCTGCCTGCCTTGACCTGTCGTTTGACTGCCCCTGTTGCTGTAATAAACATTGTTACTTCAACACAGTCTGCATTTGGGTCTTACCTGAAACATGATTACAAAACAAGCAAGAATAGTGTAGAGAATCATTGTACCATCTAAACCACTGTGAAATATATTTTACATAACCAAACATATTGTATTTTCAGCTGTTTGAAGCTGGTGTACAAAACTGAAAGTAAAAGACGCAAAAACTCAACTTAAGCACGGGAAACATAGACATAGTGCACCTATAACATATCTACCACTTCTTAGACTTGCTTTCAATGAGAATGACAGATCTATAACTAACATGTCTCTGTGAGTTTGCTCGGGTCCCCCAAAAAGTTACATTTGCAGCATTCGTTTCAGTCCAATCCATTGTCTGGTCTACTAATTGTAGTGTTGAGTGTTAGGAGACTGACGAGCAAGGCTGCCAGTGCTTACAGTCAGAGCCCAGTGTAGAGGATAAATGAATGGTGCAACAGGCTGGTCACTAAACAACAGGCTGCCAGGGCTTACAGTCAGAGCCCAGTGTAGAGGATAAATGGATGGTGCAACAGGCTGCTCGGTAAACAACAGGCTGCCAGGGCTTACAGTCAGAGCCCAGTGTAGAGGATAAATGAATGGTGCAACAGGCTGGTCACTAAACAACAGGCTGCCAGTGCTTACAGTCAGAGCCCAGTGTAGAGGATAAATGGATGGTGTAACAGGCTGCTCGGTAAACAACAGGCTGCCAGGGCTTACAGTCAGAGCCCAGTGTAGAGGATAAATGGATGGTGTAACAGGCTGCTCGGTAAACAACAGGCTGCCAGGGCTTACAGTCAGAGCCCAGTGTAGAGGATAAATGGATGGTGTAACAGTAAACAACAGGCTGCCAGGGCTTACAGCCAGGCTGCCAGGGCTTACAGTCAGAGCCCAGTGTAGAGTGATAAATGGATAGAGGATAAATGAATGGTGCAGGCTGGCAGGCTGCCAGGTAACAGGCTGGATTCAGTAAACAGTGTAGAGGATAAATGGATGGTGTAACAGGCTGCTGCCAGGGCTTACAGTCAGAGCCCAGTGTAGAGGATAAATGGATAACAGGCTGCTCGGTAAACAACAGGCTGCCAGGGGTCAGAGCCCAGTGTAGAGGATAAATGGATGGTGCAACAGGCTGGTCACTAAACAACAGGCTGCCAGGGATTACAGTCAGAGCCCAGTGTAGAGGATAAATGGATGGTGTAACAGGCTGCTCGGTAAACAACAGGCTGCCAGGGCTTACAGTCAGAGCCCAGTGTAAACAACAGGCTGCCAGGGCTTACAGTCAGAATAGAGGATAAATGAATGGTGGCTTACAGTGTCACTAAACAACAGGCTGCCAGTGCTTACAGTCAGAGCCCAGTGTAGAGGATAAATTAATGGTGCAACAGGCTGGTCACTAAACAACAGGCTGCCAGGGATTACAGTCAGAGCCCAGTGTAGAGGATAAATGGATGGTGTAACAGGCTGCTCGGTAAACAACAGGCTGCCAGGGCTTACAGTCAGAGCCCAGTGTAGAGGATAAATGGATGGTGTAACAGGCTGCTGTAAACAACAGGCTGCCAGGGCTTACAGTCAGAGCCCAGTGTAGAGGATAAATGGATGGTGCAACAGGCTGGTCACTAAACAACAGGCTGCCAGGGATTACAGTCAGAGCCCAGTGTAGAGGGTAAACAACAGGCTGCCAGGGCTTACAGTCAGAGCCCAGTGTAGAGGAGAAATGGATGGTGTAACAGGCTGTCGGTAAACAACAGGCTGACTGGGTTTCTCCCAGGACATTCGAGCCACATCAAAGTTTGAAGACAACTTGACACAGAGGAAGTGTGTAGTTCAGTCTTGTTTACAGTGTATCCTAGTTCTCTACATGTGTCTCTACCAGAGTTACTGTGTAGGTATCTCTCACTCACCCCTTTCTTTCTTTCTCTCTTTCTCCTCTCTCTTTCTCTCTCTCTTTCTCTCTCTCTTTCTCCTCTCTTTCTCTCTTTCTCTCTCTCTCTTTCTCTCTTTCTCTCTCTTTTTCTCCTCTCCCTCTTTCTCTCTTTCTCCTCTCTCTTTCTCTCTCTCTCTTTCTCTCTCTTTCTCCTCTCTCTCTCTTTCTCTCTCTCTTTCTCTCTCTCTCTCTTTCTCTCTTTCTCTCTCTCTCATCTCTCTCTCTCTTTCCCTCTCCCTGACAATGAGTCCCCACTTTTTCTCAATTTCTTTTACCCTAATGAATAGACCTGTCAGAGAAACAGAGAGACTGATTTGACACTCTATCCGACCCATGTGTGTGCCTTCATGCTTGTGTGTGTATGTTTGAACGTCTATACAGTAGGTTGATGACTGATGATTATGAATGTTGTTTTTTTTTTTTTGTATTTATTTGCACCTAAGTGAACAAGGGACAGTGCAGATAAAAGAACTGGTAAGAACAGTGTGCAGGTAAGGTTGGAAATCCAAAAGGGCTGATATGAAGTGTTGATATGAAGTGCAAAAAAAAGTTTGTTCTATCAGTTAAACAAAGCATATCCATTATAATTGTAAATTATATACTCAGTATACAACAAAAATAAAAATATTTGATTGTGTGTGTGTGTATGTGTGTGTGTGAGAGTGGGGGTAAGGCTACATGGAGGAGACTACTGGATAGTTTGGTTCATCAGGCTGACCCCTAGTCTACTACTGGGCTGGTTGGTTCATCAGGCTGACCCCTAGTCTTCTACTGGGCTGTTTGGTTCATCAGGCTGACCCCTAGTCTACTACTGGCTAGTTTGGTTCATCAGGCTGACCCCTAGTCTACTACTGGGCTGTTTGGTTCATCAGGCTGACCCCTAGTCTACTACTGGGTAGTTTGGTTCATCAGACTGACCCCTAGTTTACTACTGGGCTGTTTGGTTCATCAGGCTGACCCCTAGTTTACTACTGGGTAGTTTGGTTCATCAGACTGACCCCTAGTCTACTACTGGGTAGTTTGGTTCATCAGGCTGACCCCTAGTTTACTACTGGGTAGTTTGGTTCATCAGACTGACTCCTAGTTATTAAGGGATAATGATGTTTTGTCAATGTGAAGATATGAATTCCAGAGTATGGTACCTCTGTATCTGATAGAGAATTGACTATGTGAGGTGTGTCAGTGAGGAAGGTGAAGGTTATTGCAGTGTCTTGTATTGTATGCGGACTCCACATTGGGATGATTATTAAAGAATAAATCATCAATCGACATCTTAAAGCACTCAGAATTATTTTAGTTAAGTATTCTACATTTAATTATACTATCCATGCCCACCTGTTCATTTCCAGCTGCCAACAAGAAGTGGAATATTGGAAAGCGGTCAGAAATGTAAGTTTACACTCAACAGACAGTTTATTAGGTACATACATACATAGCAAGCCACGTGGCCGCTGTATAAAGCAGGCAGACAAGCATAGAGGTATTCAGTTACTGTTCGATTGAACGTTAGAATGTGCAAAATAAGTGACATAAGCAACTTTTGAGCGTGGTATGGTCGATGGTGCCAGGCGCACGAGATTCAGTATCTCAGAAACGGCCATCCTCCTGGGCTTTTCACACTCTACAGTGTCTAGGGTTTACCAAAAATGGTGCGTCAAACAAAAAACATTCAAACAAAAAACATTCAAAACATGTGCATATTTGTAAACAACAGCTGGTGCACGAAATCTAAGGAAGTCTCTAGATTTTGCTCGCCTGAAGTAGACCACACTACTACTAGTAAGTTTTCAGCTATACTTTTCGTGTCTGTTTATTTACCACCACAGACAGATGCTGGCACTAAGCCCGCACTCAGTCAGCTGTATAAGGAAATAAGCAAACAGGAAATCACTCAACCAGAGGCGGCGCTCCTAGTGGCCGGAGACTTTAATGTAGGGAAACTTAAATCAGTTGTATCAAATTTCTATCAACATGTTAAATGTGCAGCCTCCCGGGTGGCACAGTGGTCTAGGGCACTGCACCGCAGTGCTAGCTGTGCCACCAGAGACTCTGGGTTCGCACCCAGGCTCTGTCGCAGCCGGCCACGACCGGGAGGTCCATAGGGCGACGCACAATTGGCATAGTGTCATCCGGGTTACAGAGGGTTTGGCCGGTAGGGATATCCTTCTCTCATCGCGCACTAGCGGCTCCTGTGGCGGGCTGGGCGCAATGACCGCTAACCAGGTCGCCAGGTGCACGGTGTTTCCTCCGACACGTTGGTGCGGCTGGCTTCCGGGTTGAATGCGCGCTGTGATAAGAAGCAGTCCGGCTTGGTTGGGTTGTGTTTCGGAGGACTTTTGACCTTCGTCTCTCCCGAGCCCGTACGGGAGTTGTAGCGATGAGACAAGATAGTAACTACTAACAATTGGATACCACAAAATTGGGGAGAAATGGGGGTAAAGTAAAAAAACATGTTAAATGTGCAAAAAGAGTGAAAGAAAATTCTAGATGACCAGTACTCAACAGAGAGACGCATACAAAGCTCTCCCTCACCCTCCATTTGGTAAATCCGACCACATCTCTATCCTCCTGATTCCTGCTTACAAGCAAAAATGAAATAAAAAAGTGGTCAGATGAAGCAGATGCTAAACTACATGTTCCGGGATTCTTCCGATGGCACACCACATCAGTCACTCAGTCACTGGCTTTATCAATAAGTGCATCGAGGACGTCGTCCCCACAGTGACTGTACGTACACACCCCAACCAGAAGCCATGGATTACAGGCCGAGCTAAAGGGTACAGCTGCCACTTTCAAGGTGCGGGACTCTAACCCGAAGCTTACAAGAAATCCTGCTATGCCCTGCGACGAACCATCAAACAGGCAAAGCATCAACACAGGGCTAAGAGTGAATCATACTACACCGGCTCCGATGCTCGTCTTATGTGGCAGGGCTTGCAAACTATTACAGACTACAGCACAGCCACGAGCTGCCCAGTGACACGAGCCTACCAGACAAGCTAAATCACTTCTATGCTCCCTTCGAGGCAAGCAACACTGAGGCATGCATGAGAGCATCAGCTGTTCCGGACAACTTTGTGATCATGCTTTCTGTAGCTAACGTGAGTAAGACCTGTAAACAGGTCAACATACACAAGGCTGCGGGACCAGACGGATTACCAGGACGTGTGCTCCGGGCATGTGCTGACCAACTGGCAGGTGTCTTCACTGAAATTTTCAACATGTCCCTGATTGAGTCTGTAATACCAACATGTTTCAAGCAGACCACCATAGTCCCTGTGCCCAAGAACACAAAGGCAACCTGCCTAAATGACTACAGACCTGTAGCACTCACGTCCGTAGCCATGAGGTGCTTTGAAAGGTTTGTAATGGCTCACATCAACACCATTATCCCAGAAACCCTAGACCCACTCCAATTTGCATACTGCCCAAACAGATCCACAGATGATGCAATCTCTATTGTACTCCACACTGCCCTTTCCCACCTGGACAAAAGGAACCCTTATGTAAGAATGCTATTCATTGACTACAGCTCAGCGTTCAATACCATAGTGCCCTCAAAGCTCATCATTAAGCTAAGGATCCTGGGTCTAAACACCTCCCTCTGCAACTGGATCCTGGACTTCCTGATGGGCCGCCCCCAGGTGATGAGGTTAGGTAGCAACACATCTGCAACGCTCATCCTCAACACTGGAGCTCCCCAGGGTGCGTGCTCAGTCCCCTCCTGTACTCCCTGTTCACCCACGACTGCATGGCCAGGCATGACTCCAACACCATCATTAAGTTTGCAGACGACACAACAGTGGTAGGCCTGATCACCGACAACGACGAGACAGCCTATAGGGAGGAGGTCAGAGACCTGGCCGGGTGGTGCCAGACTTGGACGGGTGGTGTACATACTACCTCAATCAGCCTGACTAACCGGTGTCTGTATGTAGCCTCGCTAATTTTATATCCTCGCTACTGTATATAGCCTATCTTTTTACTGTTGTTTTATTTCTTTACCTACCTATTGTTCACCTAATACCTTTTTTTGCACTTTTGGATTAGAGCCTGTAAGTAAGCAATTCACTGTAAGGTCTACACCTGTTGTATTCGGCGCACGTGACAAATGCACTTTGATTTGATTTGAGAGTCAGGATTAGGCGTATTCAGCGTGAGTCCATGGACCCATCCTGTCAGTATCAGCTGGCTGATAGTCACATCCAATTACCACTTCTTTACCACCCAAAGATGAAAAGGAGGGAATTTCTATGAAAAGCGATTCATCATCACTATTATCAGATGTAAGTGTGATGTGCTTTCTTAACAAGAATTGAAGACTTTTATGTACAAATATGGACACATCTCCTCCCACTCTTAATGTTCTCCAGTGGTGAACAGCATTATAAGGAGAAATGTCATAAATCATGGTTGTCTCTTCAGTCAACCATTTTTCTGAAAAGGAAATAAAGGAAAATGCATGTCTTAGAGAAGACAGATAATGAACAAGTTGGTCATGGTTTTTAGGAAGACTGCAAATGCCTAGATGAAAGGTAGAGAATAAGCTTGTCTTGGAATTAGATAGACTGCTATACAGGTTGTTAAATTGTTTAACATAATAATAGCCACGTGATAGACTCATCGCTGGGGAGTTTCTGGAAATTGTAATCTGGATCAACACAGTCCTTATATTTATCATTAGCTTCATTAATACAAGTATGTTTCTGCCCGGCTAGTGCTGCCCTGTTCAACTGTAAGTGCTGTTATTGTGACGTGGAATGTCTAGGAGCAACAACAGCTCCACTGCGAAGGGGTAGGCTACACAAGCTCACAAAACGGGCCAAGTGCTGAAGCTGTGGTGTGTAAAAACATCTGTCCTCGTTTGCAACACTCACTACCGAGTTCCAAACTGCCTCTGGAAGCAACATCATCACAAGAACTGTTTGTCGGGAGCGTCATGAAATGGGTTTCTATGGCCGAGCAGCCGCACACAAGCCTAAGGTCACCATGCTCAATGCCAGGTATCGGCTGGCGTGGTGTAAATCTCTTCGTCATTGGACTCTGGAGCAGTGGAATGCGTTCTCTGGAGTGATGAAACACGCTTCACTATCTGGCAGTCCGACAGAGGAATCTGGGTTTGGCAGACACCAGGAGAATGCTACCTGCCGCAATGCCTAGTGCCAACTGTAATGTTTGGTGGAGGAGGAATAATAGTGTTGGGCTGTATTTTATGGTTTGGGCTAAGCCCCTTAGTGTCAGTGAAGGACAATCTTAACACCACATTATACAATGACATTCTAGACAACTCTGTGCTTCCAACTTTGTGGCAGAAGTTTGGGGAAGCCCTTTCCTGTTTCAGCATGACAATGCCCCGTGCACAAAGCGAGGTCCATAGAGAAATGGTTTGTCAAGATAGGTGTGGAAGAACTTGACTGGCCTGCACAGAACCTCATCGAACACCTTTCGGATGAATTGGAACTGTACTCCCTGTTCACCCACGACTGCGTGGCCAACTACGACTCCAACACCATCATTAAGTTTGCTGGCGACACAACAGTGGTAGGCCTGATCACCGACAACGATGAGACAGTCTATAGGGAGGAGATCAGAGACCTGTCGGTGTGGTGCCAGGACAACAACCTCTCCCTCAATTTGAGCAAGACAAAGGATCTGATCGTGAACTATAAGAAAAGGAGAACCGAACAGGCCCCCATTAACATTGACGGGCTGGAGTTGAGCGGGTCGAGTTTTTCCAGTTCCTTGGTGTCCACATTTTATTTTATTTTTAATTTTAATTTTACCTTTATTTAACCAGGTAGGCAAGTTGAGAACAAGTTCTCATTTACAATTGCGACCTGGCCAAGATAAAGCAAAGCAGTTCGACAGATACAACGACACAGAGTTACACATGGAGTAAAACAAACATACAGTCAATAATACAGTATAAACAAGTCTATATACAATGTGAGCAAATGAGGTGAGAAGGGAGGTAAAGGCAAAAAAGGCCATGGTGGCAAAGTAAATACAATATAGCAAGTAAAACACTGGAATGGTAGTTTTGCAATGGAAGAATGTGCAAAGTAGAAATAAAAATAATGGGGTGCAAAGGAGCAAAATAAATAAATAAATAAAAATTAAATACAGTTGGGAAAGAGGTAGTTGTTTGGGCTAAATTATAGGTGGGCTATGTACAGGTGCAGTAATCTGTGAGCTGCTCTGACAGTTGGTGCTTAAAGCTAGTGAGGGAGATAAGTGTTTCCAGTTTCAGAGATTTTTGTAGTTCGTTCCAGTCATTGGCAGCAGAGAACTGGAAGGAGAGGCGGCCAAAGAAAGAATTGGTTTTGTGGGTGACTAGAGAGATATACCTGCTGGAGCGTGTGCTACAGGTGGGAGATGCTATGGTGACCAGCGAGCTGAGATAAGGGGGACTTTACCTAGCAGGGTCTTGTAGATGACATGGAGCCAGTGGGTTTGGCGACGAGTATGAAGCGAGGGCCAGCCAACGAGAGCGCACAGGCCGCAATGGTGGGTAGTATATGGGGCTTTGGTGACAAAACGGATTGCACTGTGATAGACTGCATCCAATTTGTTGAGTAGGGTATTGGAGGCTATTTTGTAAATGACATCGCCAAAGTCGAGGATTGGTAGGATGGTCAGTTTTACAAGGGTATGTTTGGCAGCATGAGTGAAGGATGCTTTGTTGCGAAATAGGAAGCCAATTCTAGATTTAACTTTGGATTGGAGATGTTTGATATGGGTCTGGAAGGAGAGTTTACAGTCTAACCAGACACCTAAGTATTTGTAGTTGTCCACGTATTCTAAGTCAGAGCCGTCCAGAGTAGTGATGTTGGACAGGCGGGTAGGTGCAGGTAGCGATCGGTTGAAGAGCATGCATTTAGTTTTACTTGTATTTAAGAGCAATTGGAGGCCACGGAAGGAGAGTTGTATGGCATTGAAGCTTGCCTGGAGGGTTGTTAACACAGTGTCCAAAGAAGGGCCGGAAGTATACAGAATGGTGTCGTCTGCGTAGAGGTGGATCAGAGACTCACCAGCAGCAAGAGCGACCTCATTGATGTATACAGAGAAGAGAGTCGGTCCAAGAATTGAACCCTGTGGCACCCCCATAGAGACTGCCAGAGGTCCGGACAGCAGACCCTCCGATTTGACACACTGAACTCTATCAGAGAAGTAGTTGGTGAACCAGGCGAGGCAATCATTTGAGAAACCAAGGCTGTCGAGTCTGCCGATGAGGATGTGGTGATTGACAGAGTCGAAAGCCTTGGCCAGATCAATGAATAGGGCTGCACAGTAATGTTTCTTATCGATGGCGGTTAAGATATCGTTTAGGACCTTGAGCGTGGCTGAGGTGCACCCATGACCAGCTCTGAAACCAGATTGCATAGCAGAGAAGGTATGGTGAGATTCGAAATGGTCGGTAATCTGTTTGTTGACTTGGCTTTCGAAGACCTTAGAAAGGCACGGTAGGATAGATATAGGTCTGTAGCAGTTTGGGTCAAGAGTGTCCCCCCCTTTGAAGAGGGGGATGACCGCAGCTGCTTTCCAATCTTTGGGAATCTCAGACGACACGAAAGAGAGGTTGAACAGGCTAGTAATAGGGGTGGCAACAATTTCGGCAGATCATTTTAGAAAGAAAGGGTCCAGATTGTCTAGCCCGGCTGATTTGTAGGGGTGCAGATTTTGCAGCTCTTTCAGAACATCAGCTGAATGGATTTGGGAGAAGGAGAAATGGGGAAGGCTTGGGCGAGTTGCTGTTGGGGGTGCAGTGCTGTTGACCGGGGTAGGAGTAGCCAGGTGGAAAGCATGGCCAGCCGTAGAAAAATGCTTATTGAAATTCTCAATTATGGTGGATTTATCAGTGGTGACAGTGTTTCCTATCTTCAGTGCAGTGGGCAGCTGGGAGGAGGTGTTCTTATTCTCCATGGACTTTACAGTGTCCCAGAACTTTTTGAGTTAGTGTTGCAGGAAGCAAATTTCTGCTTGAAAAAGCAAGCCTTGGCTTTTCTAACTGCCTGTGTATAATGGTTTCTAGCTTCCCTGAACAGCTGCATATCACGGGGGCTGTTCGATGCTAATGCAGAACGCCATAGGATGTGTTTGTGTTGGTTAAGGGCAGTCAGGTCTGGGGAGAACCAAGGGCTATATCTGTTCCTGGTTCTAAATTTCTTGAATGGGGCATGTTTATTTAAGATGCTTAGGAAGGCATTTAAAAAACGGGATGAGATCAATATCCTTCCAGGATACCCCGGCCAGGTCGATTAGAAAGGCCTGCTCGCAGAAGTGTTTCAGGGAGCGTTTTACAGTGATGAGTGGAGGTTGTTTGACCGCTGACCCATTACAGATGCAGGCAATGAGGCAGTGATCGCTGAGATCTTGGTTGAAGACAGCAGAGGTGTATTTAGAGGGGAAGTTGGTTAGGATGATATCTATGAGGGTGCCCGTGTTTAAGGCTTTGGGGAGGTACCTGGTATGTTCATTGATAATTTGTGTGAGATTGAGGGCATCAAGTTTAGATTGTAGGATGGCTGGGGTGTTAAGCATGTTCCAGTTTAGGTCGCCTAGCAGCTCTGAACTCTGAAGATGGGGGCAATCAATTCACATATGGTGTCCAGAGCACAGCTGGGGGCAGAGGGTGGTCTATAGCAGGCGGCAACGGTGAGAGACTTGTTTTTAGAGAGGTGGATTTTTAAAAGTAGAAGTTCAAATTGTTTGGGTACAGACCTGGATAGTAGGACAGAACTCTGCAGGCTATCTTTGCAGTAGATTGCAACACCGCCCCCTTTGGCAGTTCTATCTTGTCTGAAAAAGTTGTAGTTTGGGAATTAAAATTTCTACATTTTTGGTGGTCTTCTTAAGCCAGGATTCAGACACAGCTAGAACATCCAGGTTGGCAGAGTGTGCTAAAGCAGTGAATAGAACAAACTTAGGGAGGAGGCTTCTAATGTTAACATGCATGAAACCAAGGCTATTACGGTTACAGAAGTCGTCAAAAGAGAGCGCCTGGGAAATAATGTACAGACAAAGGTATGGTAGTATGTGAATACAGTGGAGGTAAACCTAGGTATTGAGTGATGAAGAGAGAGATATTGTCTCTAGAAACATCATTGAAACCAGGAGATGTCATTGCATGTGTGGGTGGTGGAACTAATAGGTTGGATAAGGTATAGTGAGCAGGACTAGAAGCTCTACAGTGAAATAAGCCAATAAACACTAACCAGAACAGCAATGGACAAGACATATTGACATTAAGGAGAGGCATGCTTAGTCGAGTGATCAAAAGGGTCCAGTGAGTGGAGAGGTTGGTTGGGGGTCACGGCGATTTAGACAGCTAGCCAGGCCATCGGTAGGAAGCTAGCATAGGATGGAGGTCTGTTGTTAGCCACCTCTTGCGTTCCGTCAGTAGATTAGTGGGGTTCCATGAGGTAGGGGGGATTCATCCAAATCACACAACAACAACAAAAAGAAAAACAATAGATATAGTTATAGAGGCCCAAGAAGAAAACATAATAATAATAAAAATAAATAAATTGTCCGATTGTCTATTCAGATAGCAGCTGGTAAGACAGCTAACGGTTAGCAGGCCGCAGATGGGCGTTCAGGTAACGTCGCGACGGAGGAGCCAGCCGGATCTCCTTCGGGTAGATAACGTCGGCAGTCCAGTTATGAAGGCCCGGTGGGGCTCCGCGTAGGCAGTAAAACGGGTCCGGATAGGTGATTGCAGCCCAGGAGTGATTGATGGAACTCAGGAGTGATTGACGGAGCTGGCTAGCTCCGGAATAATTGATGTTTGCTCCGGAATCGACGAAGGCCGATAGTCACACGGATAGCAGCTAGCTAGCTGTGAGATCCGGGTATGAATGTCCAGAGAGCAGTCGAAATCCAGGGACATGGAGAGAGAAATTGGTCCGGTATGTTCCGTTCCGAGCCGCGCTGCGCCGTACAGAACTGGCGATAGATTTTCGAGCTAAAGGATAGCTGATGACCACAAACCGTGGTTAGCTGAATACTAACGATTTGCCAGTAAAGAAGCTAACTAGCTTCTGAACTAGCTTCTGATTAGCTTCTGGATTAGCTTCTGGCTAGTTTCAGGCTAGCTTCTTGGAGTTTCTGGCTAGCTTCTTGGAGGATTACAGATTTGAGGTAAATAATACTTTTTTATAAATATAAATTGGTGAGGCGGGTTGCAGGAGAGTGTTTTGAAGATGAGTTGATGGAAAATAAAAATAAAATGTATGTGAAAAAAGTTGTAAATATATATATATACAGGACACGACAAGACAAGGACAAAAGACGTCTGAACTGCTATGCCACATCACCAACAAACTATCATGATCCAAACACACCAAGACAGTTGTGAAGGAGGAGACTGAAAAGATTTGGCCTGGGTCCCCAGATCCTCAAAAAGTTCTATAGCTTCACCATCGAGGGCATCCTGACCAGTTGCATCACCTCCAAGTATGGCAACTGCTCGGCATCTGACCATATGGTGCTACAGAGTGTAGTGCGTACGGTCCAGTATATCACTGGGACCAAGCTTCCTGACATCCAGGACCTATATACTATGCGGTGTCAGAGCCCAAAAAAATTGTTGAAGACTCCTGTCACCCAAGTCATAGACTGTTCTCTCTGGTACCGCACGGTAAGCGGTACCGGAGCGCCTAGTCTAGGACCAAAACGCTCCTTAACTACCCCCAAGAAATAAGACTGCTGAACAATTAATGAAATGGCCACCCCCTGCTACTCGCTGTTTATTATCTATGCATAGTCATTTTACAAATGACCTTGACTAACCTGTACCCCCACACATTGACTCAATACGGGTACCCCCTGGAGCCTCGTTATTGTTATGTCATTTTCTTGTGTTATTTTTTTATTTAATTTTTTACTTTAGTTTATTTAGTAAATATTTTCTTAACTCTATTTCTTGAACTGGATTGTTGGTTAACGGCTTGTAAATAAGCATTTCACGGTAAGATCTACACATGTTGTAATTGGCTCATGATACAAATACAATTTGATTTGATTTGATTTGAACACCGACTGCGAGCCAGGCCTAATCACCCAACATCACTGCCCGACCTTAATAATCCTCTTGTGGCTGAATGGAAGTCCCTGCAGCAATGTTCCAACATCTAGTGGAAAGCCTTCCTGGAACAGTGGAGGCTGATATAGCAGCAGAGGACGGACCAATTCCATGTTAATGCACATGATTTTGGAATGAGATGTTGGACGAGCAGGTGTCCACATGCTTTTGGTCATGTAGTGTATGAAATGGATTAAAGAGCAGGTTATCAGGGTTGACATCCCCTCCTCTCCGTCTTTCCATAGCTGATATCTGAGAGGCTATGGTCTACTGCATCCAAGAGAATGGCCATGGATATCATGTGTGCAAAGTCTGTCTGGAGGTGAATAGAACCTTAACACTCAGAGCACTGGAATTCCATAACTACCAGAATGGCCATGATTGTTATTCTGACTGTTGATATTTCAGTTGTGTAATAATTCCATAATAAATAATACATTGCTAAATAAATGCATTGATTATGTTAAAATAAGTCATAAGAAACCTCCGGATAACAAATCAGTCAGAAAATGTATTGATTTATCCAGAAGTACATAGACTGTAAATAGGTTTTAAAATAGACATTATTGTATTTTCTGACATAAGAAACAACTAAGTGACATATCCAAACTACACTTAAAATATATGGAAACTCATTCCCCACATATAATAATAGATGTGGCCTAAAGACAAGCTTACACTTAAAATATATGGAAACTCATTCCCCACATATAATAATAGATGTGGCCTAAAGAAACTTACACTTAAAATATATGGAAACTCATTCCCCACATATAATAATAGATGTGGCCTAAAGACAAGCTTACACTTAAAATATATGGAAACTCATTCCCACATATAATAATAGATGTGGCCTAAAGACAAGCTTACACTTAAAATATATGGAAACTCATTCCCCACATATAATAATAGATGTGGCCTGCTTACACTTAAAATATATGGAAACTCATTCCCTACATATAATAATAGATGTGGCCTAAAGACAAGCTTACACTTAAAATATATGGAAACTCATTCCCCACATATAGTAATAGATGTGGCCTAAAGACAAGCTTAAATGTACAATAGTCTGATGGGAGACAATATTATCAATTGAAAATGAAGGGACTGATGACCAGCGCAGCGTGCATTGACAAAGAAGCAAGGAGTTGACCAAATAGCATTTTGTCATATAATCCTACAGAGGTCCATGCAGACCAGATGTTTTGATTGAATCTACTCTTTCTGTTAGGGCATCGCAAAGGTTTCTAGTTAACATAGTTATGTAAACAAACAACACATGGTAGAAAATACAACTCTTCCCACGTGTTCCTCATGAGTACTGGCAGCAGTCAGCAATAGCCATTTGGGAAAAATATGTTTTCTGTTATATTCCATTATATTCTTACTGTAAAATATATGTGGTTGACTGTGGTATGGCAGGGGAATATAAGTGTGTGATGTCTGCTAAATGAACAAGTTGACTTCATGGGCATGGCTCAGCCAAACAATATACTGTAGCCTCGGCTCCTACACACAGATAAATATAACTGATACATGATATTCTTTTCTTTTGAAGTAAATTGCCTTAGTGTCATGTTTTTTATGACCTTCTTAAATGAAATATTAATGGATTTCTTTATGATTGTGTATAGTAAATGGATTCATTAGACTGGTGGCTATTGGTAGGCTACCTGTCGAGGCCTGGCTATTCCAGCCTACTGTTAAATATGCATATGGGCATTTTGATCCTCGTGGCACTTTGAGGAAGAAATGCTCAAGTTTTGTTTTTGATGATATTTATTTTACAGTACTGCTAGAGTGTAAATATACATATTTAGGAACAGTCAGGGACAGGTGGGTTCAAGGTTTTATTGAAGTGAAGTTTCAACTAAATTTAAAACGGTCAGATTGACCGTCTTGGCGGTTCTAGTGTTAAAATGCTGAGTTCTCTATCGGGCTCTCTGTATCTCCATTAGTCTGTGTGACACATAAGATGGAGAGAGTGTGTTCTAAATCCAGGGAGGTATATTGTTGTATGTGTAATTACTACCAATAGATGCTCAACAAACTGTCAATAGCCTATTGACCAGGAATACCCACACCTGTTGCATCAGTTCAGTTCAATTCACCACACTGACAGCATAATCCATTCATTTAAGCTAAGAAGTGTTTATTTTTCTCAATTTTCTCAACAGTCCCTGTGTATTAGTTCTGCCTTTCCAGAATAGACAGACACCCTGACATTTATCCCCCTCTCCCTGTATTGGTTTCCTTCCTAGTCAGCAGCTCAGATCAAAGGGCTATTAGAGTTCTGCTGCTTGTGTCTGTCTGTCTGTCTGTCTGTCTGTCTGTCTGTCTGTCTGTCTGTCTGTCTGTCTGTCTTTCTGTCTGTCTTTCTGTCAGGATCAGGATGGATGAGAGTTGTCTGGAGGCATGGAGGAGCCAGTCCAGCACTGCGGGTGTCCTCTTGTCTGCCCATGTGAGACACTAAGGGTGATATCGTTCTGTAATCTCATTAAACATGTGCCACAGATTTCTAATCTCTCCAGATTAGCGCTGATAATCCACACTTCAGATGGAATCATAGGATGGAGCAAAGAGAGGTGGGAATAATATTGCCCTGTGTATTTGTGTATTTGTATTTTTATTTATTAAGGATCCCCATTAGTTCCTGCCAAGGCAGCAGCTACACTTCCTGTGGTTTATTTCCTGACATGGCAGCAGCTACTCTTCCAGGGGTTTATTAAGCATCCCCATTAGTTCCTGCCAAGGCAGCAGCTACTCTTCCTGTGGATCCCCATTATTTGCCAAGGCAGCAGCTACTCTTCCTGTGGTTTATTTCCTGCCAAGGCAGCAGCTACTATTTCTGTGGTTTATTTCTTCTTTCTGGGGTTTATTAAGGATCCTCATTAGTTCCTGCCAAGGCAGCAGCTACTCTTCCTGTGGTTTATTTCCTGCCAAGGCAGCAGCTACTATTTCTGTGGTTTATTTCCTGCCAAGGCAGCAGCTACTCTTTCTGGGGTTTATTAAGGATCCTCATTAGTTCCTGCCAAGGCAGCAGCTACTCTTCCTGTGGTTTATTTCCTGCCAAGGCAGCAGCTACTATTTCTGTGGTTTATTAAGGATCCTCATTAGTTCCTGCCAAGGTAGCAGCTACTCTTCCTGTGGTTTATTTCCTGCCAAGGCAGCAGCTAGTCTTTCTGGGGTTTATTAAGGATCCTCATTAGTTTCTGCCAAGGCAGCAGCTACTCTTCCTGTGGTTTATTTCCTGACATGGCAGCAGCTACTCTTCCTGGGGTTATTAAGGATCCCCATTAGTTCCTGCCAAGGCAGCAGCTACTCTTCCTGTGTTTTATTTCCTGCCAAGGCAGCAGCTACTATTTCTGTGGTTTATTTCCTGCCAAGGCAGCAGCTACTCTTTCTGGGGTTTATTAAGGATCCTCATTAGTTCCTGCCAAGGCAGCAGCTACTCTTCCTGTGGTTTATTTCCTGCCAAGGCAGCAGCTACTATTTCTGTGGTTTATTAAGGATCCTCATTAGTTCCTGCCAAGGTAGCAGCTACTCTTCCTGTGGTTTATTTCCTGCCAAGGCAGCAGCTACTCTTTCTGGGGTTTATTAAGGATCCTCATTAGTTCCTGCCAAGGCAGCAGCTACTCTTCCTGTGGTTTATTTCCTGCCAAAGGCTACTATTTCAGCAGCTGCCAAGGCAGCAGCTTCCTGTGGTTTATTTCCTGCAAAGGCAGCAGCTACTCTTTCTGGGGTTTATTAAGGATCCTCATTAGTTTCTGCCAAGGCAGCAGCTACGCTTCCTGTGGTTTATTTCCTGCAAAGGCAGCAGCTACTCTTTCTGGGGTTTATTAAGGATCTCCATTAGTCCTTGCCAAGGTAGCAGCTACTCTTCCTGTGGTTTATTTTTACTCTTCCTGTGGTTTATTTCCTGCCAAGGCAGCAGCTACTCTTTCTGGGGTTTATTAAGGATCCTCATTAGTTTCTGCCAAGGCAGCAGCTACTCTTCCTGTGGTTTATTTCCTGCAAAGGCAGCAGCTACTCTTTCTGGGGTTTATTGGATTTCCATTAGTCCTGCCAAGGCAGCAGCTACTCTTCCTGGGGTTTATTAAGGATCTCCATTAGTTCCTGCCAAGGCATTATCTACTCTTCCTGGGGTTTATTAAGGATCCTCATTAGTTCCTGTCAAGGCAGCAGCTACTCTTTCTGTGGGTTTATTAAGGCAGTTATATACAATTTAAATATTACATGACATTACATTTCATAACACTTTACACAACACATCAAGTGTGTTCCCTCAGGCCACTATTCTACTGTCACATATCTACAATACAGAATCCATGTGTATGTGTGTGACACACTTTTATAAACACACATTCAAAGACAATGCATGCACACACACATACTGCACAGAGACACAGCACTCAGGGACGCACACACGCACACAGAGAGGCACATGCGCCCACACACACACACACATGCACACAGAGAGTAAGAGAGAGAGAGAGAGACACGCGTGCACACACACAACGCAAGG
Organism: Oncorhynchus tshawytscha; assembly: GCF_018296145.1. NCBI lineage: Eukaryota > Metazoa > Chordata > Actinopteri > Salmoniformes > Salmonidae > Oncorhynchus > Oncorhynchus tshawytscha. Next base: position 110,219 of record NW_024609293.1, read on the forward strand.
GTTTTGTAAGCTGTAAACTGAAGCCCTTATCTATGTGCTTATGCAATTAGCAAGAAACAAAGGCCATAGTAATGAATCATACCCCTGCTGCTGTAATACAGTATTATTATCAACAATCTCATCTGATAGGACTCCGTCAAAGTGGACTAACTCCAAGGAAAGTACTTACTTGTTTATCATTTATGCATTTATGCAGTTTTCCCATTGATTTGAACATGGTTAATTTCCACCTGTAACCGTGTGTTGGTGAATCTAAGCCCTGTGAGACTGACATTGTCTGAGTCATCGGAGAGTTGGAGGGGGAGGTAGAAAATAGTCGAAATAAAGAAAAACCCTTGAATGAGTATGTGTGTCCAAACTTTTGACTGATACTGTAGATACATTCTCTCTAAACTAAACTGTGTGTGTGTGTGTGTGCGTCTCATCTCCCTGTCTTCAGTGTAGATCTGACAGGCTGATCCCAGAGGTTTAACACACGCCAACGCTGCTCTGACTGAGGTTTATCCTTCGCTTCAGCAGAATTCTACTGCTCACAGTTCAACATCCTTACTAAACTCTGAACTTAGATCAGTTTAGAGCTACTGCTCAGAGCTAAGTGCACTCTGTTACAACAGAACTGCGATCAGTGTAAAGCAGTGTTCCCAGGGGTTGTTTTGTCTTTTGGTGCACTCTGGTTTTTAATTTATTTTAATTTTATTTAACCTTTATTTAACCAGGTAGGCCAGTTGAGAACAAGTTCTCATTTACAACTGCGACCTGGCCAAGATAAAGCAAAGCAGTGCAACAAAAAAAGTTACACATAAACAAACGTACAGTCAATAACACAAAATAAAGAAAAATAGAAAAATCTATGTACAGTGTGTGCAAATGTAGAATAATAGGGAGGTAAGCTATGAATAGGCCCTAGAGGTGAAAATAGTTACAATTTAGCATTAATACTGGAGTGACAGATGTGCAGATGATGATGTGCAAGTAGAGATACTGGGGTGCGAAAGGGTAAGCAATAATGTTGGGATGAGGTAGTCAGGTGGGCTATTTACAGATTGGCTGTGTACAGGTACAGTGATCGGTAAGCTGCTCTGACAGCTGATGCTTAAAGTTAGAGCAGGAGATATAAGACTCCAGCTTCAGAGATTTTTGCAATTCGTTCCAGTCATTGGCAGCAGAGAACTGGAAGGAAATGCAGCCAAAGGAAGTGTTAGCTTTGGGGATGACCAGTGAAATATACCTGCTGGAGCGCGTGCTACGGGTGGGTGTTGCTACGGTAACCAGTGAGCTGAGATAAGGTGGGGCTTTACCTAACAAAGACTTATAGATGACCTGGAGCCAGTGGGCTTTAGTGACAAAACGGATGGCACTGTGATAGACTACATCCAGTTTGCAGTGTTGGGGGCTATTTTGTAAATGACATTGCTGAAGTCAAGGATCGGAAGGATAGTCAGTTTTACGATGGTATGTTTGGCAGCATGAGTGAAGGAGGCTTTGTTTGCGAAATAGGAAGCCGATTCTAGATTTAATTTTGGATTGAGATGCTTAGTGTCAGTCTGGAAGGAGAGTATACAGTCTAACCAGACAAATCAAATCAAATCAAAGTGTATTTGTCACATGCGCCAAATAGAACAGGTGTAGACCTTACAGTGAAATGCTTACTTACAGGCTCTAACCAATAGTGCAAAAAGGTATTAGGTGAACAATAGGTATGTAAATAAATAAAACATCAGTAAAAAGACAGGCTATATACAGTAGCGAGGCTATAAAAGTAGCGAGGCTGCATACAGTCACCGGTTAGTCAGGCTGATTGAGGTAGTATATACATGTAGATCTGGTTAAAGTGACTATTCATATATGATGAACAGAGAGTAGCAGTAGCGTAAAAGAGGGAGTTGGCGGGTGGTGGGTGGGACACAATGCAAATAGTCCGGGTAGCCATTTGATTACCTGTTCAGGAGTCTTATGGCTTTGAGGTAAAAACTGTTGAGAAGCCTTTTGTCCTAGACTAACTTACCGTTTGCCATGCGGTAGTAGAGAGAACAGTCTATGACTGGGGTGGCTGGGGTCTTTGGCAATTTTTAGGGCCTTCCTCTAACACCGCCTGTAGAGGTCCTGGATGGGAGACAGCTTAGCCCAGTGATGTGTTAGGCCGTACGCACTACCCTAGGTAGTGCCTTGTGGCCGAGCAATTGCCGTACCAGGCAGTGATGCAACCAGTGAGAATGCTCGCGATGTTGCAGCTGTAGAACCTTTTGAGGATCTCAGGACCCATGCCAAATCTTTTTATTTTCCTGAGGGGCAATAGGCTTTGTCGTGCCCTCTTCACGACTGTCTTGGTGTGTTTGGACCATTCTAGTTTGTTGTTGATGTGGACACCAAGGAACTTGAAGCTCTCAACCTGCTCCACTACAGCCCCTTCGATGAGAATGGGGGCGTGCTCGGTCCTCCTTTTCCTGTAGTCCACAATCATTTCCTTAGTCTTGGTTACGTTGAGAGATAGGTTGTTATTCTCGCACCACCCTTCCAGTTCTCTGACCTCCTCCCTATAGGCTGTCTCGTTGTTGTCAGTGATCAGGCCTACCACTGTTGTGTTGTCTGCAAACTTAATGATGGTGGTGGAGTCATGCCAGTCGTGGGCAAACAGGGGGTACAGGAGGGGCCTGAGCACGCACCCCTGGGGAGTTCCAGTGTTGAGGATCAGTGTGGCAGATGTGTTGCTACCTACCTTCAGCACCTGGGGGCGGCCTGTCAGGAAGTCCAGGATCCAGTTGCAGAGGGAGGTGTTTAGTCCCAGAATTCTTAGCTTAATGATGAGCTTTGAGGGCACTATGGTATTGAACACTGAGCTGTAGTCAAAGAATAGTATTTTTACATAAGTGTTCCTTTTGTCTAGGTGGGAAAGGGCAGTGTGGAGTACAATATAGATTGCATCATCTGTGGATCTGTTTGGGCGGTATGCAAATTGGAATGGGTCTAGGGTTTCTGGGATAATGGTGTTGATGTGAGCCATGCCCAACCTTTTAAAGCACTTCATGGCTACGGACGTGAGTGCTATGGGTCTGTAGTCATTTAGGCATGTTGCCTTTGTGTTCTTGGGCACAGGGACTTGAAACATATTGGTATTACAGATTCAATCAGGGACATGTTGAAAATTTCAGTGAAGACACCTGCCAGTTGGTCAGCACATGCCCGGAGCACACATCCTGGAAATCCGTCTGGTCCCACAGCCTTGTGTATGTTGACCTATTTAAAGGTCTTACTCACGTCGGCTACGGAGAGCGTGATCACACAGTCGTCCGGAACAGCTGATGCTCTTATGCATGCCTCAGTGTTGCTTGCATCGACGCGAGCATAGAAGTGATTTAGCTCGTCTGGTAGGCTTGTGTCACTGGGCAGCTTGCAGCTGTGCTTCCCTTTGTAGTCTGTAATAGTTTGCAAGCCCTGCCACATAAGACGAGCTTCGGAGCTGGTGTAGTATGATTCAATCTTAGCCCTGTATTGACGCTTTGCCTGTTTGAAGGTTCGTCGCAGGGCATAGCAGGATTTCTTGATTTTCTTGAAAGCAAGATTTCTTCCGGGTCCCGCACCTTGAAAGCGGCAGCTGTACCCTTTAGCTCAGTGCGAATGTTGCCTGTAATCCATGGCTTTTGGTTGGGGTATGTACATACAGTCACTGTGGGGACGACGTCCTCAATGCACTTATTGATAAAGCCAGTGACTGATGTGTACTCCTCAATGCCATCGGAAGAATCCCGGAGCCTAGGTATTTGTAGTTGTCCACATATTCTAGGTCAGAACCGTCCAGAGTAGTGATGCTAGTCGGGCGGGAGGGTGCGGGCAGCAATCGGTTGAAGAGCATCCACTTAGTTTTACTAGCATTTAAAAACAGTTGGAGGCTACGGAAGGAGTGTTGTATGGCGTTGAAGCTTGTTTGGAAGTTTGTAAGCACAGTGTCCAAAGAAGGGCCAGATGTATACAGAATGGTGTCATCTGCGTTGAGGTGGATCAGAGAATCACCAGCAGCAAGAACGACATCATTGATATATACAGAGAAAAGAGTCGGCCCGAGAATTGAACCCTGTGGCACCCCCAGAGACTGCCAGAGGTCTGGACAACAGGCCCTCCAATTTGACACACTGAACTCTATCTGAGAAGTAGTTGGTAAACCAGGCGAGGCAGTCATTTGAGAAACCAAGGCTATTGAGTCTGCTGATAAGAATGCGGTGATTGACAGAGTCGAAAGCCTTGGCCAGATGGCTGCACAGTATTGTTTTTTATCGATGGAGGTTTTGATATAATTTAGGACCTTGAGCGTGGCTGAGGTGCACCCATGACCAGCTCGGAAACCAGATTGCATGGTGGAGAAGGTATGGTGGGATTTGAAATGGTTGGTGATCTGTTTATTAACTTGGCTTTCAGAGATTTTAGAAGGGCCGAGCAGGATGGATATAGGTCTATAACAGTTTGGGTCTAGAGTGCGGTCATCTCCCTTTGGAGAGGGAGATGACCGCGGCAGCTTTCCAATATTTGGGGCTCTCAGACGATACGAAAGAGAGGTTGAATAGGCTAGTAATAGGGGTTGCAACAATTTCGGTGGATAATTTTAGAAAAAGAGAGTCCAGATTGTCTAGCTCAGCTGATTTGTAGGGATACATATTTTGCAGTTCTTTCAGAACATCAGCTGTCTGGATTTGGGTGAAGGGGGGCATTTAGACAAGTTGCTGCTGGGGGTGCTGAGATGTATGGAAAAATGCTCATTGAAATGATCGATTATCATGGATTTATCAGTGGTGACAATGTTTCCTATCCTCAGTGCAGTGTGCAGCTGGGAGGAGATGCTCTTATTCTCCATGGACTTTACAGTGTCCCAAAACATTTAGGGAATTAGTACTACAGGAAGCAAAATTCTGTTTGAAAAAGCTAGCCTTGGCCTCCCGGGTGGCGCAGTAGTTAAGGGTGCTGTACTGCAGTGCCAGCTGTGCCATCAGAGTCCCCGGTTTCGCGCCCAGGCTCTGTCGTAACCGGCCACGTCAGTGGGGCGACGCACAATTGGCCTTGCGTCGTCCGCGTTAGGGAGGGCTTGGTCGGTAGGGATGTCCTTGTCTCATCGCGCACCAGCAACTCCTGTGGCGGGCCGGGCGCAGTGCGCGCTAACCAGGGTTGCCAGGTGCACGGTGTACCCTCCGACACATTGGTGCGGCTGGCTTCCGGGTTGGATGCGCGCTGTGTTAAGAAGCAGTACGGCTGGTTGGGTTGTGTATCGGAGGACGCATGACTTTCAACCTTTGTCTCTCCCGAGCCCGTACGGGAGTTGTAGCGATGAGACAAGATAGTAGCTACTACAACAATTGGATACCACAAAATTGGGGAGAAAAAGGGGTAAAATTAAATTTAAAAAAAAGAAGAATAAAAAAAAAGCTAGTCTTAGCTTTCCTAACTGACTGGGTATATTGATTCCTGACTTCCCTGAAAAGTTGCATATCGCAGGGGCTATTCAAGCTAATGCAGAACTCCACAGGATGTTTTTGTGCTGGTCAAGGGCAGACAAATCTGGGGTGAACCAAGGGCTATATCTGTTTTTAGTTCTACATTTTTTGAATGGGGCATGCTTATTTAAGATGGAGAGGAAAGCACTTTTGAAGAGCAACCAGGCATCCTCTACTGACGGGATGAGGTCAAATCAAATCCAAATCAAATCAAATCTAATTTTATTTGTCACATACCATGGCCAGATGTCGATGCGAAATGCTTGTGCATCTAGTTCCGACAATGCAGTAATAACGAGCAAGTAATCTAACTAACAATTCCAAAAAAAACAGTCATACACAGTGAGGGGATGAATATGTACATAAGGATATTGAATGAGTGATGGTACAGAGCAGCATTAGGCAAGATACAGTAGATGATTGAGTACAGTATATACATATGAGATAAGTATGTAAACCAAGTGGCATAGTTAAAGTGGCTAGTGATACATGTATTACATAAGGATGCAGGATGATGGGCAGTAAGTATCAACGTATGCATATGGATGAACAATGTAGGGTTGTACATTATATGGTAGCATTGTTTAAAGTGGCTAGTGATATATTTGTATCATTTCCCATCGATTCCCATGATTAAAGTGGCTGGAGTAGAGTCAGTGTCATTGACAGTGTGTTGGCAGTAGCCACTCAATGTTAGTGGTGGCTGTTTAACAGTCTGATGGCCTTGAGATAGAAGCTGTTTTTCAGTCTCTCGGTCCCAGCTTTGATGCACCTGTATGACCTCGCCTTCTGGATGGCAGCGGGGTGAACAGGCAGTGGCTCGGGTGGTTGATGTCCTTGATGATCTTTATGGCCTTCCTGTAGCATCGGGTGGTGAGGTGTCCTGGAGGGCAGGTAGTTTGCCCCCGGTGATGCGTTGTGCAGACCTCACTACCCTCTGGAGAGCCTTACGGTTGAGGGCGGTGCAGTTGCCATACCAGGCGGTGATACAGCCCGCCAGGATGCTCTCGATTGGCATCTGTGAAGTTTGTAGTGCTTTTGGTGACAACGAATTTCTTCAGCCTCCTGAGGTTGCAGGCGCTTCTGCGCCTTCCTCAAAATGCTGTCTGTGTGGTGGACCAATTCAGTTTGTCTGTGATGTGGCCGAGGAACTTAAAACTTGCTACCCTCTCCACTACTGTTCCATCGATGTGGATGGGGGTGTTCCCTCTGCTGTTTCCTGAAGTCCACAATCATCTCCTTAGTTTTGTTGACGTTGAGTGTGAGGTTATTTTCCTGACACCACACTCCGAGGGCCCTCACCTCCTCCCTGTAGGCCGTCTACAGTTGTTCAATCAAGCCTACCACTGTTGTGCCTGCAAACTTGATGATTGAGTTGGGGGCGTGCATGGCCACGCAGTCGTGGGTGAACAGGGAGTACAGGAGAGGGCTCAGAACGCACCCAGTGTTGAGGATCAGCGGGGAGGAGATGTTGTTGCCTACCCTCACCAGGCGGCCCGTCAGGAAGTCCAGTACCCAGTTGCACAGGGCGGGGTCGAGACCCAGGGTCTCGAGCTTGGAAGAACGAGCTTGGAGGGTACTATGGTGTTGAATGCCGAGCTGTAGTCGATGAACAGCATTCTCACATAGGTATTCCTCTTGTCCAGATGGGTTAGGCAGTGTGCAGTGTGGTTGAGATTGCATCGTCTGTGGACCTATTTGGCTCTAGAGCAAATTTAGTGGGTCAAGGGTGTCAGGGGGGGTGGAGGTGATATGGCTAGTAAAAGCATATTGAGCCAAAGTCGTTTAGCTCAGTTACCAGCTTTCTTGGGAACAGGAACAATGCCCTCTTGAAGCATGTGGGAACAGCAACTGGTGTAGGCCAATTGATTGAATATACCGGCCAGCTGGTGGCATGCTCTGAGGGCGCGGCTGGGGATGCCGTCTGGGCCTGCAGCTGGAGGCACACGTTTAGAAGTCTTAGCAGGCTTCGGCTGCATGAGGCCGGAGCTAGCAGCATGGCTTGCAGGGGTGTCAGTGGCACTGTATTGTCCTCAACGGGCAGTTATTTAGTCTGCCTGTTGAAGACCCCCTGGTCCGTGACTGGGCTGGGTTTCTTCCTGTAGTCCGTGATTGACTGTAGACCCTGCCACATACCTCTTGTGTCTGCAGCGTTGAAAGATTCTACTTTGTCTCTGTACTGCGCTTAGCTTGTTTGATAGCCTTGCGGAGGAATGCTGCACTGTTTCTATTCAGCTAGTTACCAGACAACTTGCCCTGATTAAAAGCAGTGGTTCGTGATCAGTTTCAGAAAAATGCTGGATCAATACCCACGGTTTCTGGTTAGGGAATGTTTTAATCGTTGCTATGGGAAGGAATCTGGAATGGGTACAGTTCTAATGAAGCAGTCAATATGCTCAATGTTGTTGTATGGCGCTGTGCAGGCTGACAGTCAGTGATGGAAGCAGTCTTGGAGTGCTGGAGTCAGCTTGTCGGACAGCGTTGATGACCTCAGCGTGGGAGCTTCTTGTTTTAGTTTCTGCTGTAGCTAGGGGGATCAGCAAAATGGAGCGTGGAGCTTTTCTGAAGGGGGGGCGGGGCAGGGCCTTCTAAAGTGTAAAAACAATGATCCAGGGTCTTTACCCCATTGGGTGATAGGCTGATTTTAGGGAGTCTTGTTTTCAGATTAGCCTTGTTAAAATCCCCAGATGAAATGAATGCATTCCGGAAATCGTTTCCATGCAGAGAGTTAAATAAAAGTTCGTTCAGAGCCAAGATGTGTCTGCTTGGGGGGATATATACGGCTGTGATTATAAAGCCATTCTCTTGGTAGATAAGGTCTACACATTGTGAGGAATTCTACCTTCAGGTGAACAGAAGGATTTGGTTCCTGTATGTTTCTTTCATCACACCATGTCACGTTGGCCATAAGACATCCCCGCCCCTCTTCTTACCAGAAAGATGTTTTAACACTGCTGTGTCTGAAACCTCCTGGCTGCACCGCCGGTTATCCACCAGTTAGCAATGTTTCACAGCAATGTTAATGGATGTCACTCTGGAATGCTACCCAAATGGCAGTTTATCAACATTGATTACAAGAGACTGGACATTGGCTTGGAAGCTGTAGTGGTGAGGATGTGCCCTAATGGAGTCTGACCAAAGCCCCAGTTTGCTCTTTTTCTGAGTCAGCTGCATGTGATCCACTCGGTTACACTGGTTGTAAGGCAGAAGTGTTCCAGGATGTGTCATGGTAGCTAAAACATATTCTTGATATTTCCCTGCATGGTATGACGCTGATCTTATACAGTAGTTCTTGTCGGCAGAAGTAAAGAAAGCCACAGATGACCTGGAATAACAGTGTCAAAATAACACGTAAATAAACAAAAAACTGCATATACCTGGAGTCAGCACAAGCTGTGGAAAGATTTTTGTGGGAGGAAGGATAATGGATTCCAAACCTTATTGAATGTCTGTGTCGCTGAAGTGTTTTAAGGAGCATTTGACAGTGATGTGGGGTGGTCATTTGACCGCTGACCCATTACGCACGCAGGCATTGAGGCAGTGATTGATGAGATCCTGGTTGAAGCTGCAGAGGTGTATTTAGAGGGCAGGTTGGGCAGAATTATATCTAAGAGGGTGCCCATGGTTACAGATTTAGGGTTGTACCTGGTAGGTTCCTTGATAATTTGTATGTGATAGAGGGCATCTAATTTAGATTGTAGGACAGGGGATGTTTAGCATGTCCCAGTTTAAGTCACCTAACAGTACGAACTCTGAAGAAAGAAGGGAGCATCAATTCTTTATGTGTCCAGGGCACAGCTGGGGGCTGTGGGGGCATAACAAGCGGCAACGGTGAGACTTGTTTCTGAAAGGTGGATAAAAGTAGAAGCTTGAATTGTTTGGGCACAGACCTGGATAGTATGACAGAACTCTGCAGGCTATCTCTGCTGTAGATTGCAACTCCGCCCCCTTTGCAGTTCTATCCTGTCGGAAAATGTTATAGTTAGGGATGGAAATTTCAGGATTTTTGGTGGCCTTCCTAAGCCAGTATTCAGACACGACTAGGACATCTGGGTTGGCGGATTGTGCTAAAGCAGTGGATTAAACAAACTTAGGAGGAGGCTTCTAATTTTTACATGCATGAAACCAATGCTTTTACGGTTACAGAAGTCAACAAATGAGAGTGCCTGAGGAATTGGAGTGGTGCTGGGGGCTGTAGGGCCTGGGTTAACCTCTACATCACAAGAGGAACAGAGGAGGAGTAGGATAAGGGTATGGCTAAAGGCTAAAGAACTGGTCGTCTAGTGCGTACAGAACAGACAGTAAAAGGAGCAGGTTTCTGGGCGTGGAAGAATAGATTCAATGCATAATGTACAGACAAGGGTATGTTAGGATGTGAGTACGGTGGAGGTAAGCCTAGGCATTGAGTGATGATGAGAGAGGATTTTTGTCTCTAGAGGCACCATTTATGCCTCATGTGGGGGGTGGAACATAAGGGCTAGTAAAGGCATATTGTTAAAAAACAGCAATAGACAAGGCATATTGACATTAGAGAGAGGCAAGTGTAGCCAAGTGATCATAGGGTCCAGTGAGTAGCTAGGCGAGCTGGAGGCACGGCGATTCAGACAGCTAGCAGGCCGGGGCTAGGAGGCCGGGGCTAGCAGCAGGCTAGCAGATGGGTCTCAGGGAGATGTCGCAACGGCAGAGCCTGTTGAAACCCCCTCAGACGATTACGTTGGCAGACCAGTCGTGATGGATCGGCTGGGTTCTGTGTCGGCAGCAAAGGGTCCAGGCCAATTGGTAAAAAGTTGAAGCCCAGGAATGCTTGATGGATCTCTTCAGCTAGGCAGGAGGCTAACTGGTGCTTGTTTGGGAACAGAGACGTTAGCCAAGTAGCCATTCGGATAGCATCTAGCTAGCTGCGATGATCCGGAGTAAAGGTTCAGAGCTTGCGGTAGGAATCTGGAGATGTGGTACAGAAAAGCAGTCCGGCATGCTCTGGGTTGATATCGCGCTGTGCAGGCTGACAGGAGTTGACCGTGCTGAGGCTGGCAGATGTCCGAGTTAACGGTGATGACCGCTAGCAGTGGTTAACTGACTACTAGCTAGTAGCTAGTTAGCTGGCGAGCTTCTGAAGGGGGTTCCGGTTCTAAAGTGTAAAAAATAGCAGATCCATACCACATTGGGTGAGGCGTGTTGCAGGAGAGTATATTCAGTCCATAGATTGAAAATGAGATGAAAAATATTACAAATATACGAAGAAAAACAATATATACAAGGGACGGGACAAGACAATCAAAACAGACATCCCACTTCCTACGCCATCTTGGAAGATCAGTTCTAACACATCTGTTTCACCTTGAGCTAAGAGAGCTTGGCTGATACAACATCATGCACACCATGGGTCCCCAGGACCAGAATTTATTAACACTGCTGTGTCTGTACCTCCTCTTGTTATCCACCTGTTGTACAATGTTTCACGCAATGTTAATGGAGCACTTTGGGACACAAATATTATGGGAACATTGATTACAAAAGACCTTTATTAGCCTTGGAAGCTGTAGCTGTTGACTCTAAGCTTAGATCAAAGCCCCAGTGCTCTATCTCCAGGGTTACCCCACAGAGTGTTCCAGAGATTTCTCTCATCCCCATGGTAGCTAGGCTACAACCATATCCTCTGATATTTACCCTGCAAATATCACCCAAGGGAACATATGAACTGCATTCACACAGAAGAAGAAAGCCACACTCTGAATAACAGTCAAATTGGCAGTTAATTAGTAGAATAATACCTGGAGTCAGCACAAGCTGTGGAAAGGTTTTTTGTGGGAGGAATGGGATAATGGATTACAAAACCTTACTTTTTGATTGTGTGTGTGTGTGTGTGTGTGTGTGTGTGTGTGTGTGTGTGTGTGTGTGTGTGTGTGTGTGTGTGTGTGTGTGTGTGTGTGTGTGTGTGTGTCAGGGTTTTCAGAAAAAAAATAGCCTATTTATTGATGGAAATTACATTCAACATAAATACATTTGACTGGTCATGTTTATCGGTCTATAGGTCAATTTGCATAATTTAGTGGAATTAAATTGGCATATATTCTTTATGTATCTAATTTATCACATGCCTATGGCATACATATACAGAGCCATTGAGTGGAAAATCTGTAACAGCACATGAGCTGCAGAAGCAGCATCTTGTGGTGCTTTCAAGACAACTGGGAACTCCTGGAAATCATGACGTCAGTGATCTTCAGGTTGGAAAGTCTGACCTCTAGAGAGAGGCCTGAGTTCCCGAGTTGGAATTCCGAGTTGGATAACCGTTCAAAACTATTTTTCCCAATCGGAGCTCGTTGCATCACACTCATTGCTTTTCAATGTTTTTTTATGTAGCCTAGGCCTAATGGTTGTATGAATTTGGGATATATGATCCCACAACTGTCCCAGAGTCTGTTTGGAATTGGCTATTTCTTTCTCAACACACTGACCAATAGAATAGGTAGCCTAAACTTTTATACTATAGTAGATTGACATAGGCGAGTGATTTTGCTGTTCGTTACTCATCTTGTTGGCTGAGGAAAAGTAAATGTGGACAGATATTCTATGTTAAAAAGTGCACATTGTTGCATCCTCGACTTGCATGTTCTGTTAATATCAATTACCATATTCTCAATGTGATTTCTGTCATTCTGAGCACCCAATGCATATGGTTCCGGTACATTTCTCAAATGTCTGGTAAATTAGTATGTTGCCAGTCAAATGTCCAGCGCCACATTTTCCTGAAACCCTGGTATATGTGTGTGCGTGTGAATTAGTATTTTATTAGGATCCCCATTAGCTACTTCTTAAGCAGCAGCTACTCTTCCTGGGGTCCACACAAAACATAAAGCATTACTTAATACATAACATTAATAGACTATTACATCACAACGACTGAATTTTCATACACCTATGCCTTCATAATCATGTGATTCATAGACGTTACATAATGCAAGTGCAACAAATGACAAAGGACAAATCAAATCCAAATTTATTTGTCACATACACATGGTTAGCAGATGTTAATGCGAGTGTAGCGAAATGCTTGTGCTTCTAGTTCCGACAATGCAGTAATAACCAACAAGTAATCTAGCTAACAATTCCAAAACTACTACCTTATAGACACAAGAGTAAGGGGATAAAGAATATGTACATAAAGATATATGAATGAGTGATGGTACAGAGCGGCATAGGCAAGATACAGTAGATGGTATTGAGTGCAGTATATACATATGAGATGAGTATGTAAACAAAGTGGCATAGTTAAAGTGGCTAGTGATACATGTAGGCAATAAGGAGGTGAGTTGTAAATAGGCTTGCAAACAGCTTCTCACTAAATTCTCCTGACATGAGTATAGCAACCTTGTTTTGCTGACTTCCCCTGACGTGAGTATAGCAACCTTGTTTTGCTAAATTCTCCTGACCTGAGTATAGCAACCTTGTTTTGCTAAATTCCCCTGACATGAGTATAGCAACCTTGTTTTGCTAAATTCCCCTGACATATGAGTATAGCAACCTTGTTTTGCTAAATTCTCCTGACATGAGTATAGCAACCTTGTTTTGCTAAATTCCCTGACATGAGTATAGCAACCTTGTTTTGCTAAATTCTCCTGACATGAGTATAGCAACCTTGATCTGCTAAATTCCCCTGACAGGAGTATAGCAACCTTGTTTTGCTAAATTCCCTGACATGAGTATAGCAACCTTGTTTTGCTAAATGCCCCTGACAGGAGTTAAGCTACATTGATTATATAGTTACCATCCATAATGGGTAACCTGGTGTAAAGCATATTTTTTTACAGTTACCAGTGTGTGCATATGTGTGTGTGTTTGTTGTGTGCTTGCCTGCATGCACGTGTGCAAGTGTTTGTTATGCTCCCCATTACAGTAGTGGGGTGTGTTTGTTATGCTCCCCATCACAGTAGTGGGGTGTGTTTGTTATGCTCTCCATCACAGTAGTGGGGTGTGTTTGTTATGCTCCCCATCACAGTAGAGGGGGTGAGTTTGTTATGCTCCCATCACAGTAGTGGGGTGTGTTTGTTTTGCCTTCCATCACAGTAGTGGAGTGTGTTTGTTATGCCTTCCATCACAGTAGTGGGTGTGTTTGTTATGCTCCCCATCACAGTTGTGGGGTGTCTTTGTTATGCTCCCCATCACAGTAGTGGGGTGTGTTTGTTATGCTCCCCATTACAGTAGTGGGGCTGTCTTTGTTATGCTCCCCATCACAGTAGTGGGTGTGTTTGTTATGCTTCCATCACAGTAGTGGGGTGTGTTTGTTATGCTCCCCATTACAGTAGTGGGGTGTCTTTGTTATGCTCCCCATTATAGTAGTGGGTGTCTTTGTTACGCTCCCCATCACAGTAGCAGGGTGTGTTTGTTATGCTTCCCATCACAGTAGTGGGGTGTGTTCATTATGCCTTCCATCAGAGTAGTGGGGTGTGTTTGTTATGCTTCCCATCACAGTAGTGGGGTGTGTTTGTTATGCCTTCCATCACAGTAGTGGAGTGTTCATTATGCCTTCCATCACAGTAGTGGGTTTGTTTGTTATGCTCCCCATCACAGTTGTGGGGTGTGTTTGTTATGCCTTCCATCACAGTAGCAGGTTGAGTTTGTTATGCTCCCCATCACAGTAGCAGGTTGTGTTTGTTATGCCTTCCATCACAGTAGTGGGGTGTGTTTGTTATGCCTTCCATCACAGTAGTGGGGTGTGTTTGTTATGCTTCCCATCACAGTAGTGGGTTTGTGTTTGTTATGCTTCCCATCACAGTAGTGGAGTGTGTTTGTTATGCTCCCATCACAGTAGTGGGGTGTCTTTGTTATGCTCCCATCACAGTAGTGGGTGTGTTTGTTATGCTCCCATCACAGTAGTGGGGTGTGTTTGTTATGCTCCCCATCACAGTAGTGGGGTGTGTTTGTTATGCCTTCCATCACAGTAGTGCAGGGTGTGTTTGTTATGCTCCCCATCACAGTAGTGGTGGGGTGTCTTTGTTATGCTTCCATCATTACAGTAGTGGGGCTTCCCATCACAGTAGTGGGGGTGTTTGTTATGCTTCCCATCACAGTAGTGGGGTGTGTTTGTTATGCTCCCCATCACAGTAGTGGGGTGTGTTTGTTATGCTCCCCATCACAGTAGTGGGGTGTGTTTGTTATGCTTCCCATCAAAGTAGTGGGGTGTGTTTGTTATGCCCCCATCACAGTAGCAGGGTGTGTTTGTTATGCTCCCCATCACAGTAGTGGGGTGTGTTTGTTATGCCTTCCATCACAGTAGTGGGTGTGTTTGTTATGCTTCCCATCACAGTAGTGGGGTGTGTTTGTTATGCCTTCCATCACAGTAGTGGTGTCTTTGTTGTGTTTGTTATGCTCCCATTCACAGTAGTGGGGTGTGTTTGTTATGCTTCCCATCACAGTAGCAGGGTGTGTTTGTTATGCTCCCCATCACAGTAGTGGTTGTGTTTGTTATGCCTTCCATCACAGTATGGGGTGTGTTTGTTATGCCTTCCATCACAGTAGTGGGTGTGTTTGTTATGCTCCCCATCACAGTAGCAGGGTGTGTTTGTTATGCCTTCCATCACAGTAGTGGGTGTGTTTGTTATGCCTTCCATCACAGTAGTGGGGTGTGTTTGTTATGCTTCCATCACAGTAGTGGGGTGTGTTTGTTATGCCTTCCATCACAGTAGTGGGTGTGTTTGTTATGCTCCCATCACAGTAGCAGGGTGTGTTTGTTATGCTTCCATCACAGTAGTGGGGTGTGTTTGTTATGCTCCCCATCACAGTAGTGGGGTGTGTTTGTTATGCTCCCCATCACAGTAGTGGGGTGTGTTTGTTATGCTCCCCATCACAGTAGTGGGGTGTGTTTGTTATGCTCCCCATCACAGTAGTGGGTTGTGTTGTTTGTTATGCTCCCCATCACAGTAGTGGGTGTGTTTGTTATGCCTTCCATCACAGTAGTGGGGTGTGTTTGTTATGCCTTCCATCACAGTAGCAGGGTGTGTTTGTTATGCCTTCCATCACAGTAGCAGGTGGGGGGTGTTTGTTATGCCAACATCACAGTAGGGGGTGTGTTTGTTATGCTCCCATCACAGTAGCAGGTTGTGTTTGTTATGCCTTCCATCACAGTAGTGGAGTGTGTTTGTTATGCTTCCTATCACAGTAGTGGGGTGTGTTTGTTATGCTCCCCATCACAGTAGCAGGGTGTGTTTGTTATGCCTTCCATCAGAGTAGTGGAGTGTGTTTGTTATGCTCCCCATCACAGTAGCGGGGTGTGTTTGTTATGCCTTCCATCACAGTAGTGGAGTCTTTGTTATGCTCCCCATTACAGTAGTGGGTGTCTTTGTTACGCTCCCCATCACAGTAGTGGGGTGTCTTTGTTATGCTTCCCATCTCAGTAGTGGGGGTGTGTTTGTTATGCTTCCCATCACAGTAGTGGGGTGTGTTTGTTATGCTCCCCATTACAGTAGTGGTGGCAGTGTCTGTGTTATGCTCCCATTATAGTAGTGGGGTGTCTTTGTTATGCTTCCCATCAAAGTAGTGGGGTGTGTTTGTTATGCTCCCCATTACAGTATGGGGTGTCTTTGTTATGCTCCCCATTATAGTAGTGGGGTGTCTTTGTTATGCTTCCCATCAAAGTAGTGGGGTGTGTTTGTTATGCTCCCCATCACAGTAGTGGGGTGTGTTTGTTATGCTCCCCATTACAGTAGTGGGGTGTGTTTGTTTGCTCCCCATTATAGTAGTGGGTGTCTTTGTTATGCTTCCCATCACAGTAGTGGGGTGTGTTTGTTATGCTCCCCATCACAGTAGTGGTGGCAGTGTTGTGTTATGCCTTCCATCACAGTAGTGGGGGTGTTTGTTATGCTTCCCATCACAATAGGGGTGTGTTTGTTATGCTCCCCATCACAGTTGTGTGTTCATGTTATGCCTTCCATCCCCCATCACAGTAGCAGGGTGTGTTTGTTATGCCTTCCATCACAGTAGTGGGGTGTGTTTGTTATGCCTTCCATCACAGTAGCAGGGTGTGTTTGTTATGCCTTCCATCACAGTAGCAGGTTGAGTTTGTTATGCTCCCCATCACAGTAGCAGGTTGTGTTTGTTATGCCAACATCACAGTAGCAGGTTGTGTTTGTTATGCTCCCCATCACAGTAGTGGGGTGTGTGTGTGTTTTCATCTCTGTGTTTACCTGTTGTGGACATGACAAATGGAGGTGGTGACAGAGAGTGAGCAGGAATAAATCACACTGGGAGATTTTCACTGAGCTTTTATTTATACTCTTTTTCTGTACCTTTATTACTCAGGAAGATGAATTCATTCTCTTTTCCTCTTCTCAGCAGAAACCAGCAGATTACCATGGAAACATCTCTGATGCATACTGCACACTTAGAGATTCAGATATATGACGATGTTGTTGATGATGATGATGATGATTGTGGTGTTTGTGGTGATGATGATGATGATGGTTATGGTGGTGGTGATGAGGATGTGATTATGGTGGTGGTGATGATGGTTGGGGTGGTTATGATGATGATGATGGTTGTGGTGGGGATGAAGATGATGTTGATGGTTGTGGTGTGGATGATGATGGCTGTGGTGGTGTGATGATGATAGTGATGGTGGTGGTGATGATGATGATGATGATGGTTGTGGTGGGGATGATGATGATGATGGCTGTGGTGATGATGATGGTTGTGGTGGGGGATGATGATGATGTTGATGGTTGTGGTGGGGATGATGATGGCTGTGGTGGTGTGATGATGATGGCTGTGGTGGTGGTGGTGGTGGTGGTTTTGATGATGATGATGATGGTTGTGGTGGTGGTGGTTATGATGATGATGGTTGTGGTGGTGGGGATGATGATAGTGATGGTTGTGGTGGTGATGAT
Organism: Oncorhynchus tshawytscha; assembly: GCF_018296145.1. Lineage (NCBI taxonomy): Eukaryota > Metazoa > Chordata > Actinopteri > Salmoniformes > Salmonidae > Oncorhynchus > Oncorhynchus tshawytscha. The sequence continues at coordinate 127,578 of NW_024609293.1, forward strand.
GATGGTGGTGGTGGTGATGATTGTTGTGGTGGTGGTGGTGGTGGGGATGATGATGATGATGATGATGATGATGATGATGATGATGATGATAGTGATAGTGATAGTGATAGTGATAGTGATAGTGATGGTTGTGGTGGTGGTGATGATGGGGATGGTTGTTGTGGTGATGGTGGTGATGATGATGATAGTGATGGTTGTGGTGGTGATGATGATGGTTGTGATGGTGGTGATCATAGTGATGGTTTTTTTGATGGTGGGATGGTGGTGATGGTTGTGGTGGTAATGATGATAATGATGATGATTGACTATCAGTCTCTCAATGTTGGAGCGCTCTCAAATTTCAGAGGGAATTGACTGAAGGTAGTTACCTCTGTTCCACTGTATACTGTGTACCAGGACTCAGCAACTTTTAAAAGCTTAAAAGCACCCAGTTGTCCAATTACACAACAGCCTACAGATAGATAGATACACAGTGCTAACTGCCAGAGATTAACTGATGGCATGCACACTCCACAGTGCCTGCTGTGCACAGTCATTCCCAAAACATGAATTATTGATTTGCTTGGTAATTGTCTTGCTTATCCTCCCCTTTCTTTAAGAGAGGCATTGACTAGGTCTGCTGATCATCACCATGACTCCCAAAGAAACGTATGCACACACAAGCACTTGTGTACACACACACACACACACACACACACACTGTCTTGGTAGTAAAAAAGTGGAAGTGAGAGCCTTGGAGAGTGATGGTTCATTACTTGGGTCCAATACAACCTGGCATCAAAATCAAACATCTATACTATCTACCAGCCTACTATACCATGTATTCTCCTTTCTGACAAGTTTCTTCTACAGCAGTGGCTCCCAAACTTTTTATAGTCTCGTACCTCTTCAAACATTCATCCTCCAGCTGCGTACCTCCTCTCGCAAGGGTCAGCGTACTCTCAAATGTTGTGTTTTGCCATCATTGTAAGCCTGCCACACACACACTATATGATACATTTATTAAACATAAGAATGATTGTGAGTTTTTGTCACTTCCCACCCGGCTCATGATAAGTGACAAAGAGCTCTTATAGGACCAGGTCACAAATAATAATATAATAATAATCAATCATTTTGCTCTTTATTTAGCCATCTTACATATAAAACTTTATTTGTTCATCGAAAATGGTGAATAACTCACCACATGTTAATGAGAAGGGTGTGCTTGAAAGGATGCACATAACTCTGCAATGTTGGGTTGTATTGGAGAGTCCCAGTCTTAAATCATTTTCCACACACAGTCTGTGCCTGTATTTAGTTTTCATGCTAGTGAGGGCCGAGAATCCACTCTCACATACTGTAGTTACATGGTTGCAAAGGGCATCAGTGTCTTAACAGCGCGATTCGCCAAGGCAGGATACTCTGGCAGTGGCTTCTGATTAAATTATATTTTCACAGAACTGCTTGTTGCAATTTCGATGAGGCTCTCTTGTTCAGATATCGGTAAGTGGACTGGAGGCAGGGCATGAAAGGGATAACGAATCCAGTTGTTTGTGTCATCCGTTTCGGGAACGTATCTGCGTAATTGCGCACCCAACTCCCTCAGGTGCTTCGCTATATCACATTTGACATTGTCCATAAGCTTGAATTCATTTGCACACAAAAAATCATACAATGATGGAAAGACCTGTGTGTTGTCCTTGTTAATGCAGATAGAGAAGAGCTCCAACTTCTTAATCATAGCCTCAATTTTGTCCCGCACATTGAATGTAGTTGGGGAGAGTCCCTGTGATCCTAGATTCAGATCATTCAGGCGAGAAAAAACATCACCCAGATAAGTCAGTCGTGTGAGAAACTCGTCATCATGCGGTCAGACAAGTGAAAATTCCGGTCAGTAAAGAAAACTTTAAACTCGTCTCTCAATTTTAAAAAAAAGTGTCAATACTTTGCCCCTTGATAACCAGCGCACTTCTGTATGTTGAAAAAGCGTTACATGGTCGCTGCCCAGATCATTGCATAGTGCAGAAAATACACGAGAGTTCAGGGGCCTTGCTTTAACAAAGTTAACCATTTTCACTGTAGTATCCAAAACGTCTTTCAAGCTGTCAGGCATTCCCTAGGCAGCGAGACGCTCTCGGTGGATGCTGCAGTGTACCCAAGTGGCGTTGGGAGCAGTGCTTCACGCGTGTTACCACTCCACTATGGGGCGGCAGGGTAGCCTAGTGGTTAGAGCGTTGGACTAGTAACCGAAAGGTTGCAAGTTCAAATCCCCGAGCTGACAAGGTACAAGTCTGTCGTTCTGCCCCTGAACAGGCAGTTATCCCACTGTTTCTAGGCCGTCATTGAAAATAAGAATTTGTTCTTAACTGACTTGCCTGGTAAAATAAAGGTTTAAAAAAAACTGTCTCCCTGTCATATGACTTTTGCGCCATCAGTACAGATACCAACACATCTTGACCACCAAAGTCCATTTGATGTCACAAAGCTGCCCAGTACTTAAAACATCATGTTGTCCTGGTTTCCAGAGGTTTGCAGAAGAGGATGTCTTCCTTAATCGACCCCCCATAAACGTAACAGACATTTACCAGGAGCTGTGCCAGGCCCGCCACGTGTCTTGACTCATCCAGCTGTAACGCACAGAATTCACTGGCTTGTATGCCATGCAGTAATTGTTTCAAAACATCTCCTGCAATGTCAAAACAAATGTAGAATTACTGATGCTGGCATTGGATGTGCTTGTGGAAGCAGAACAACTTGTGTAGTCGACAGGTGCAGGTGTAGTACTGCTGGTAGTAGCAATACTACCAGTAGAGCTGGTATGTGTCTCTATGGGGCCTATGGGGCCTTACTTTTTTTAACCATTTAACCATTTTCGAGCAAACGGAATGAGCAGCAGCTACGTTTGGTTACATAAGGACTGTTAGTGGATTCCCGCAAGAGAGTAACGGATAATGTGATTGGATGTTAATTATTTGACCAGGCTACCTGTATTTGACATTGTGTTATTTCGCTGAACACCAGATTTTTGGCAGTGAAACGAGGCTACTCAGTCAAGAGAGAAAAACTCACCCAGATGTATATTCCTGTTGGAAAAAATATAAATGAACTGTTTGAAAATGTGAAGAATTAGTTTAAAAAGAAAAGTAAAACTAATTTTTTTTGTACAATTTTTGTACAAATTTTAATCACATCTTTATTTGGCGTACCCCCGATGGCATTCTGTTCTACAGGAATGATTCAAACTGTTATAACCATAGAGATATATTTAATGCAGTGGTTACAACTAGGGTTGCACATTTTGGGGAATATTCACAGGTGGAAACTTTCCGTGGGAATTAACGGGAATATATAGGAATTAACGGGAATATATGCAAATTAATACATCTAAATGTAGATGTTTTTTGCATTGGATATATTTACCATATCATATGGAGACAGAAACATAAACCTTTTACCTTATCATAAGTAGACACAATTTCAAATGATTAAATCCTTCCAATAGAAATTAAAAACTATTTAGTTACGAATTGAGTTGACTTAATTAAATGAGATGGCTCTTGTCTCTTCACATGGGATGATTTCACTGAATAACAAAATAAATTAATTATTGAATGATCCCCAATGATCCATCGTATCTCCCAAAAATATTTTCAACATACATGTGTAAAAATGATAGTTTAGAAACTAAAATTTTGGTTGTCTTCCTCTCAGGCTTCCATGTCTTCTTTCTGACCTCCTCAATGTTCACCCTTGAACATCAGACTCTGAGGCCTCATCTTCACTGTTACTTTCCAACCCTGTTGAGGATGGCTCGTTGTCAGGCTCAAAAAAGCTCAAATTTTCCCGGATGGCGACCAATTTTTCAACCCTTGTATTGGTCCACTTGTTGCATACTTTGGTGTGTGTGTTCCAAAACAAGGACCAGTTGCACTCTGAGGCAGCTGATGTTGGTGGGATTTGGAGGATGATGGAGGCAACAGGAGAAAGAGCCTCAGATCCACAAAGTAATTTCCACCAGGTGGCTGATGAGATATGTTGGCACGACTGCCATATTGCATCTCCATCCCAAAGCCATTACTTGGAAGTGTACTTTGCCACACCGCCAAGAACCTTGCCCTCATTCAGGCTAAGGTTGTGAGACACAGTAGTGATGACACCATAGGCCTTGTTGAGCTCTGCACCAGACAGGATGCTCTTGCCAGCATACTTGGGGTCCAACATGTACACTGCGGCGTGTTTGGGCTTCAGGCAGAAGTCTTCACACTTTTTGATGTATTTCAGAACTGCAGTTTCCTCTGCTTGAAGCAACAGTGAAGTCAGCAGGGCAATACGGATTTCTTCTCTTACATCTGCAAGCAGAGTCTGAACATCCGACAGGATGGCATTGTCTCCCTCAATCCATGCAATGGCTACTGCTATAGGTTTCAGGAGTTTCAGGCTGCTAACACTCTCTCCCAGAATACATCATCCAGGACGATCCTCTTGATGGGGCTGTCTATCGGCAGTCTGTGATATGGCCATTTCTTGAGAGACTCCTTCCCTCCAGGAGACTGTCAAACATGATGACAACACCACCCCAATGAGTGTTTCTGGGCAGGTTCAATGTTGTGCTCTTATTCTTCTCACTTTGCTTGATGAGGCAGATTGCTGCTATAACTTGATGACCCTTCACATACCTAACTATTTCCTTGCGCTCTTATAGAGTGTATCCATTTTTTTAGTGCCAAGATGTCATTGAGGAGCAGATGCAATGCATGAGCAGCACAGCCAATGGGTGTGATGTGAGGGTAGGACTCCTCCACTTTTGACCAAGCAGCCTATACAAATGTAAGCAAGGTCTGTTGTCCCTTGTGTTTGTGCTCTTGTGGAATACTGGTTGAGGCGTGGAGATGATTATTCCTTGCCCATGAACATTCGACCACCCATCAGAGTTGATTGCAATACAGTCTGCTTTCGCTATGAGTTGCTTGACCTTCACTTGAACTCTGTTGAACTCTGCATCCAGCAAATGAGTGGATAAAGCATGTCTGGTTGGAGGGTGTATGCTGGGTGAAGAACATTCAGAAGTATCTTCCAATACACATTGCCTGTGAGCACAGCTCAAGCAAAACATTCATCAGCATTTCTTTGACTATGTTCCTCCATTGAGTCAAAAAAACTCTGATTCCAGAAGGACCATGAGCTGTTGCTATCAATAAGGTGTCTGATTCATCATTTTCACCTCGAATAATAGAAGTAGAGGGACTTTTGTCAGAGGTTGCTTGTTGTGAGCGCTGAGGGAACTTTATGCACTTGGCCAGATAATTCTGCATCCTTGTTACGTTCTTCACATATGATTTGGCACAGTATTTGCACATGTACACAGCTTTTCCTTCTACATTAGCTGCAGTAAAATGTCTCCACACATCAGATAGCGCCCGTGTCATTTTCTTGTAAAGATTAGAAAAAAATGAGTAAATAAATACCCAAATACAATTCCATGTACAGATAAATAGTTAGATAAGCAGTTAGATTAAACAACTCCTTTGTAAAATAAATGTTTTAAAGTGAAACATATATGGAAACAGGTGAATTAACACTCCACAGTCAGCAGGCTCAAGCAAGCTAAAACCCACATGGTAGCAAAAACAAACTAGCAGATTTTGTTAACAAATTAGAAATGATTTAAACACACTTTGTTGTAGGCTACTATTTACTAGATAACAAAAAATATCATGTATATCGTATAAAATATATTCCCCCAACCAGTATTGTAATTAAAACTTACCAGAAAGCATGTAGTCCTTGGCTCAGACAGTGTACTAGTGTGGGCTCAATAGCATCTCATTAGTGTGCAAGATCTTGAGAATAAGCTCTACATGTGATGGAAGACTGCACTGTGCATGCAAAGGGTTGCAATTCCATTGAATCGGGGATAGTTTAACCAAAAATATGCCACAAAATCCCCGGCTTTACTGCCCATGGAAAAATTGCTGGAAAGTTCCCGACTCTTTGCAATCCTAGTTACAACCATCCATTTATTATGCATATGATTATCTCCAACATAGAGCTACAACCTATGAGTCACTTCAATGGCCGGAGCTCCCTAATGTTTTGACAGGATAAGTATCTCTGGATGGCACTTTTTTTTCAATTGA